>NC_051083.1:41035413-41335413 GCF_004664715.2 Peromyscus leucopus
TTTTACCCTAGCTCCCTGTGCTATCTATCTAGTTTCAGGTTCTTAGTTACCCGAGCAGTGCTGGGTATAGTTCCCATCTTGTAGAATAGACTTTAAGTAAAATCAGATATTGATTGGTTACTCTGGCAAGTTCTGTGCCACCAATGCACTAGCATATCTTGCAGGCAGGACCCTATTGTAGATCTAAGGATTTGTGGTTAGGTTGGTGTTCAAATTTCTCCTTTGGTAATATGTAGAGTGCCTTACTGTACCAAAGATGCTAGACATAGGGGTGGAGGCTCTATTTTGGCAATAGCTTGACTTCTCCATGTTCAATGGGCTACATAGCTGTTAACTTCAACAATGAGGTCTTGCTGTCAGTTTGTGGAGAGCAAGCTATAGTTTTGGCAATAGCTTGGGTTGGTTGGGGGTTCCCATGGGATCCCTTTGACCAACAACTCAATTAAATGTAACCCAATATCAGTACTGAAAGCTTCATTTGGAGACAAGAAATGTCCAGTTGGGTCTTTGTATCTCCAAATATTTGGCAATTTTATTTAGATTGACTTCATATATGTGCATATTTTCAGGAAGCTTCTATGGTACTAGGTTTCCATACTACCCCTCAAAGGGCCCTTAAATTGAAGTGTCTCTCCTCATGTTCCCTCCTTTGTTCCCCTCTTCCCTCCCCTCCCCCACTTGATCCTCCAATATCAGCCCCTATTTCATCCATAACTATATTTTATTTCCCTTTCTTATTGGAGATCGGTATGCTACACTCAGTACCTTACTCTATACCTATCCTCTGTTGTCCTATGGATTGTAGATTGGTTATCATTGCCTTAACAGGGAATATCCAGATATAAGCAAATACATACCATATTTGTCTTTCTTTGTCTTTGTTACTTCATTCAGGATGATTTCTTTCTAGTGCCTTCCATTTTCCTGCAAATTTCTTGATGTTATGTTTTTAACAGCTGAGTAATATGCCACTGTGTAAATATACAACTTTTTCTTTATCTACTCATCTGTGGGGAAAATACAGGCTGTTTCCAATTTCTGGTTAATATAAATAGAGCAGCAATGAACACAGTTGAGCAAATGTCTCTGTGGTAGGATGAAGCATCCTTTGGGCATATGACCAAGAGTGATATACCTGGTAAATTGATTTCCATCTTTCTGATGAACTGCCATATTGATTTCCCTAGTGACTGTACAAGTTTGCACTGCTACCAGCAATGTATGAGTGTTCCACTTGTTACACATCCTCACCAATATGAGCTGTCACTTTTGTTATTGAACTTACCCATTCTTATAAGAAGAAATTTCAAAGTCTTTTTGATTTGCATTTCCCTGATGGTAAACGCCTTTAGGCGTTTCTCAGTCATTTAAGTTTCCTTTTTTTTTTTTTTTGAGAATTTTCTATTTAGATCTGTACCCAATTTTTAATTGGGTATTTGTTTTCTTGATGTCTAGTTTCATAAACATTCTTTCTATATTTTAGATATTAAGTCTCTTTCAAAATGTGTAGTAAAAAATCTTGTCCCATCTGTAAGCTGCCACTTTGTTGGAATGACTGTATACTTTATCATGCAGAAGCTTTTCAACTGTATGAAGCCCCATTTATTCATTGTTGATCTTATTGCCTGTGCTAACAGTATTGTGTTCAGAAAGCCTTTTCTTGTGCTAATGAGTTCAAGGCTATCCACCAGTTCCTCTTCTGTCAGGTTCAGTGTATCTGGTTTTATGTTGAGGTCTCTGATACATTTTGAGTTGAGTTTTTTACAAGGTAATAAGTATGGATCTATATGGATTCTTCTAGATGCAATACCCAGTTTGATAAGCACTATTTGTGGAAGATGTTGTATTTTTTACATTGTATATTTTTTGCTTATCAAAAATCAGGTATCTATATGTAAATGGATTTATTTCTGGGTCATCAATTTTATTTCATTGATCAATGTGTCTGTTTCTGTGCCAATGCCATGCTGTTTTTATTACTATAGCTCTTGTAGTATACCTTGAAATCAGGGGTAGTGTTAAGATCTCCAGTTCTTTATTATTCAGCATTGTTTTAGCTATCCTGTTTTGTTATTGTTGTTGTTGGTGGTGGTAGTATGTGTGTATTTATGTGTGTGTTTCCAAATGAAGCTGAAAATTGTCCTTTCAAGATATCTGAAGAATTGTGTTGGAATTTTGATGGGGATTGGATTGAATCTGTAGATTGTTTTTAGTAGGACAGCTGTTTAATTATATTAAGCCTATGGATCCATATATTTCCACATTCTGATATCTTCTTTAATTTCTTTCTTCAAATACTTGAGGTTTTTAATCATAAAAATCTTTCATTTGCTTGGTTAGAGTTATGCCAATATAATTTTAAATTATTTGAGGCTATTATGAAAGGTGTTGTTTCCTTGATTATTATTATTTTTTGCTGTAAATTGTCTTTATTATGTTTAGGTAGGTCCCTGTTTTCCTAATCTCTCCAGGACATTTATCATGGATTTTGTCAAAAGAATTTTCACTATTTAATGAGATGATCATGTGGGGTTTATATTTCACTTTTTTCCTAAGGTTTTTGTTTGACATACTAAGTTTTTCATTCCTAATTATATTTTAATTTAAAGTTTTTCAGACTCTATTTCTTTATTAAATTCTATTTTTGCATCGAGTTATTTTCATTATTTCATTTAACTGCTTGTTTTCTCATGATCTTAATAAGCCATTTATTTATATCCTTTTTAATGTCTTTGAACATTTTCATCATTGCTATTTTGAAATCTTTGTCTTGTGTTTTGGCTAAATTGCTTTTCTCTGGGCCTAACATAGTAGGGCTTCTGGCTTCTGAAGGAGGTATATTGTCTAGGCTGTTGATGTTTGTATTTTTGCTCAAGGCATTAGGATTCTGGAGTTACATTTGAAGTGATTCTTGGTGTAAATATGTATATATATATATTCCTGTCTTCCTGTCTTTGGTTGCTGTTGCCCAATCTGGGTCCTATCCATTCTTTGTTTGCTATTGCCCAATATGGATTCTAGCCAAAAATGTGGCAGCTGTGGAGGCCTTGAATCCCAGCTAAGTATGGAGGGTATGGGGGTTCCTGGTAGACAGCCATTCTACAGGCTTGCAGGGGGGTCAGCAAATGAATGGAGAAGAGTTAGAAAGAAAGATTGAGGGGGCAGTGGTGAGGGGGCAGTGGGAAAAAAGTATGAGGACCCTGGTTCCAAACCAACAGACTGAGTCTCAAGAGGATGGAGATGGAGATGAGGTAGGAGGAGGTTCTCAGGCAAGTAGGCTGCAGAAAGATGAAGAGTCAGTCTGAAGAAAGCAGAATATAAGACAGGACAGAGAATGAAGGTACTCTACCTGAGACCTAAACTAGTGTTACAACTTTGTGCTGTGGATATCACTCTATATAAATAAAACACTGATGGCCAGTGACCAGGCAGGAAGAATAGGTGGGACAAAGAGAGAGGAGAATTGGGGAAACGGGAAGAAGTAGGAGAGACACTGCAGCCACCGCCAGGATAAGCAGCATGTAAAGACGCCGGTAAGTCACCAGCCACGTGGCAAGGTATAGATTTATAAAAATGGGTTAATTTAAGATAAAAGAACAGTTAGCAAGAAGCCTGCCATGGCCATACAGTTTATAAGTAATATAAGTGTCTGAGTGATTATTTTATACGTGGATTGTGGGACTGCGGGGCTTGGGGAACCTGGAGAGAAGCCCTCCAGCAACAACTTTGGGTCCCTGGTCAAGAGAATTTCTATGAGTCATTGAGAATCACAAAAAACTGGAGGTGGACTAGAATGAAAGGCTGAAAGGCATCACCAGGAATAACTAAACATACTAAACATACCCTGGTTCTTCACCAAGTTACTGAGTCCCTAGGGCACAGCACTAGGAGGACCCACTGTCATTATCTGTGACACATCTACCTTCTGCACAGAGAGGATAGGAGAGTTAAAGGGGGGTGTCGTAGGAATTATCACCCTTGCATCTTTCAAGTACTCGATGTGGCACTAATTTATATAATCCCTCCAAGGATACAGCATTTTATTTTGGTCACTATTTTTCTTGATATGGGCAGCTCCAATGGCTTCCTTTTGGCCTTTGCAACCATAAAATCTCTCATTCCAGAGGTCAGGCTACCAATATAAGACCCTTCAATTTCTTAGTACATCTGTTAAAATTATGCTTTCTGGCACTCTTTAAATAATGAGAAGCTAAGCACTGGAAATCACTCACCCCATTTACAGTCAGACTTTGGCTAAAACTCCATTTGTCTCCTGACCTCCATAAGCCTCCAGTTTGACTGGAGGATCATAATATTGCTTGGGATCTTCTGGAGTCAATGTCAATTGGGAGCATATATATAGCAGAACCAGAAAGGTTTGATAATTTCGTTTTCCAATGTGCAGTTAGCTTAGTAGGTCCCCTTCAGGAGAGAAAACATAATTTTTCAATATCCTAGGAAGGTACTTCCTAAAGAGGACCTGGCCTCCACTTCCTTTTAGGAGTTCTAGACCTATAAATTGAGTCTAGAAATTAGTTGGTGGAGACTGTTGTCTGTTACAAAGATTTCATTCATTTGCTCTGGAATTTTTCTGTTTATACACATCAAGCAAGAATTGAATAAGCTTCCTGTCTGTTGCACACTATGATTAATTAACAACTGTCATAGGTCTATAGGATGAGATTATTATGTTTATTGCTTTGCCCCTGCTGTCCACTTCAATAAGTACATTTATCATTTGGCAACCAAGTGCTACCACTTGGCTCTTGACACAATAGGTTCCAGTTAGGTTCATTACATTTAAGTTACCCAGTGAGTCACTTACCTCTCCTTGTAAAACTGGCATACAGAGAAGAGCAATGACAGCTTCTCAAATATGCTGGAACTCCTCTCACAAATCTGCCTCTTATGATTTTAGTGTTGAATACAACTTATGGACTCTCTCATAATGGAGAACTAGGTTTTATAAGGAAAACGCACCCCAGAATTCCAATTTTCCTAAATATTTGAATCCCTTAAACAACATTAAGGTGAAGGATATTAGGCATCTCTAAACCATTCATATAGGCCATCACTTGACCCACACTTTAGTGAAATAATCAAGTAAATTGCCAAAACCTGTTTAAGTATGTGAGCTGTAATTTTAAGCACAGACTCTATTCTCAATAGACCTATAAAGATTAATCAAGTATGATCTAATTTTATTTTCTTTTACTACTAGCCCACAACCATACCCACCTGTGGTATTTTGAATAGGAATGGCCCCCATAGACTCATGTGTTTGAATGCTTGGTCCATGGGGAGTGACACTATTAGAAGGTGTGGCCTTGTTCGAGTAGGTGTGGCCTTGCTGGATGAAGTGTGTCACTCTGGGGGCAGGCTTTTAGATCTCAGAAGATCAAGACAGTTCACTTTGTTGCCTGCAGATCAACATATAGAACTCTTTGCTCCATACCTCTCCAGCACCATGTCTGCCTGTGTGCTGCCTTGCTTCCCACCATGATGATAATAGACTAAACCTCTGAAACTTTAGGCTAGTCCCAGTTAAATGTTTTCCTCTATGAAAGTTCCTGTGGTAATGGTGTCTCCTCACAGCAATAGAAACCCAAACTAAGACACCACCAGATTTAAATGAACATTAAATATACTTCCTACTACAAAGTCTGGGAACTTGAAACAATATTTTGTATATATTATCACATTATGTTACTCAACACTTTACCACTTACGATAGTTTTAATATAATTGGCCCCCATAAGCTCATAGGGTGTGGCATTCTTAAGAGGTGTGGCTTCATTGGAGTAAGTAAGCCTTTTTGGAGGAAGTGTGTCACTGTGGGGGTAGGCTTTGAGGTCTCCTTTGCCCAAGCTTCATTCAGTGTGACCCTCAGAACACATCCTGTTGCCTGCAAATCAAGATGTAGGACTCTCAGCTCCTTCTACAACACCATGTCTGCCTGTACACCACCATGTCACATCATGATGATAATAGACTAAACCTCTGAAAATGTAAGCCACCCCAATTAAATGTTTTTCCTTTATAAGAGTTGCCATGGTTATGGTGTGTCTTCAAAGCAACAGAAACCATTTATGATATTGTTTTATTTTTGATGATGTTAAGCAATAAAATTCATGTTACTTTATTAAAGAAAATATTCCCCCACTTATATCTTTTATTTATTTATTTGATCATTTTGGGTTTGTATGTAACCTGACACTTTCAAGTACTAAAGACTTTTGTAATAAATTATTAAAACTGATTCCAGGAACTTAGATTTCCTTAATGAAAATCCTATTAACTAACATCATTTGTTATGTAAATGTTCTTTGAATGCTTCTCTTCTATTTTTTTTCCTTTTCATTTGAAAGAGCACGATGCTGGAGACTGTATCCACATCCTTGACTATACTAGGCAAACACTCTACCACTACTACCCTTTAGCTAAATTCTCATTCTCATCCCCTCAGTTAAACATTCTTTTCAAATTGTCTATTTCCTAAATTGGAAAGGGTGAATAGCATTTTGAGCCTTTATTGGTAAAATTGTGAAAATTTCATTAAATACCCCATTTCAGGATCAAATTTCTCTCGTAGTAAAATGAATCTTATCATAAAATTTGAATGGATATTCAGAAGTAACTTCAGAAATGTAAAAGAATATGGAGTCCTCATGCTTCCACAGAAACACCGACTTTGAAACATTATTCTGTCTTGTGAAAACCTATAAATGATATAAAAGTCACAGATTTATAGGCAAGTGGAAAAGCACATTGAAATGGTTAATAAAGTTGGTTGTAGTGATTCATGCCTGTTATCTCAGCCCATGAAAGTCTGAAGCAAGGGGATTGCCATTAGTTCAAGACTAGCATAACCTGTCTCAAAGCAATAAGAGAGAGAGAGAGAGAGAGAGAGAGAGAGAGAGAGAGAGAGAGAGAGAATGGTACTTCACCTGTGATAGCCAATTTACCTAGGTTAATACAAACCTTGGTGTAATTGGAAGAAAATGGTTAAATAGCAGCTACACCTTTAAGAGAAAAACAGAAAATGAAACACTGTCCCAACAGCCTTAGTGTGTGTGAAACACCTTATAATCAAACTGTCAGAAATTTAATTCAGAAAGGAAACTGCTTTGTTAAAAGCTGCAAAAGAAAGGCAGCTCATTACATTCAAAATGATGTTTAAAAGATCACTAGCAAATTTTTCAGAAGAAGCCTGGTAAGCTATAAGTGGGTGTGATAATAACTCAAACTGTAGAAACATAGAGAAAGAAAATTTCCAGTCAAGAATACTGTATTCAACTAATCTTCTTTGAAAATGAAGTAGAAACAGGAACAGTTCCAGAGAAATAAGCTAAGAGAGTTTACCACCACCTATACTTGTCTTAAAAGAAATGTTAAAGGAGGCCACAGTTGAGATAAAAGAGGACAAAAGAAACTATATAAAACTACAAATGCTGAAAGAGAAAAGTGTGATTCTTTAGCAGTATAGTGACGGCACACTAATCACTTTTATACAGAAGATAGAATTTAAAGTGTCATTATAACTATGTTAGATATTACAAATTTTATACAAACAACAATTATGACATGGATGAGAAAGTAAGAAGAATATGTACATGTGAAGCATTAGCATTCTTGTTTGTGGGTAAATTTCAGTTGGTATAACAAAGTGAAAAAAAATCAAAGCAAGTCACTAAAACATAATGATATACAAAAGAAAACAGCAACAGATGGTTCAGGCATACAAAAAAATGTTTAATGAAATATAAATATTAAGTCTTTCCTGATCAGTTATTACTTTAAATGCAAATGAATTGAATTCCCATACTAAAAACTATACACCATGAAGAATAAAGTCAATAAAAGAAGTTCATTTCAGAAGTAAGAAAACAAAACCATATCCCAGTCCACACCTCCAGTGGAAGCCCACCATAGGCCAGGCCAGCTCCCTGAAAACCAGCTGAAGCCTTCTACCCAATCATAGGCCAGGCCAGCTCCCTAAAAACCAGGCCACTCCAGTCAGAAGATCAAAGAGGAAAGAGAAACCAAGAAAGAAAATGTAGACAGAAGTTTCTGTCCCACCTGGTCCCCCAGCCATTCAGTCCCTAATAAACACACAGAGGCTTATATTAATTATAAAACTGTTTGGCCTATTGCTCAGGCTTATAACTAACTAGCTCTTATGCTTAAATTAACCCATAATTATTGCTATGTTTGGCCACATGGCTTGGTACCTTTTCTTAGACCAACATTCTCATTTTACTTCCTCTGCATCTAGTTAGTGTTCCTGTCTCTCCTTTCCTCTTCCCAGAATTCTCCTAGTCTGGTTGCCCCACCTATAATTCTGGCCTTGCTACTGGCTAAATCAACATTTTGTTAAACCAATATGAGTGACAAATCTTCATAATATGCAAGATCATTATCCCACTTCAAGAAAACACCCATCCAACAAAGAAAAACCCAGAAAACAACAACTAGAACTCCACTCAGTCCAAATCCAAATGCCTAAACATCAGTGTAAGAATACAATCAACAATAGCCAGGGCAATATGTCACCAACAGAGCCTAGCCATCCCACTACAGCAAGCCCTGATTATTCCAACATAGCTATAGCACAAGAAAATTACCTTAAAAACAATGTTAATGCAGATGACAGAGGTCCTTAAAGAGGAAATGAATAAATCCCTTAAGGAAAACAAGGAAAAGACAATCAAAAAATTATAGAAAATCAATAAATCCCTTAAAGAATGTCAAGGAAGCCAAGAAAAAAAGGTTGATGGAAATGAATAAAACTGTTCAAGTCCTAAAAATGGAAATAAAATCAATAAAGAAAACACAAACTGAGGGTATCCTGGAAATGGAAAATCTAGGTAGGTGCTCCAGGCAGTGTCAGGGGTTGAACTAGCTAAGATTAGTAATGGGGGCTATAGTACCTGAACCAGCAATCTCCCATAACCAGGCAAGACATCCAATAGAGGGATTGGGACACCAACCCAGCCACGTTAACTTTCAACCTACTATTTGTCCTGTCTATGAGATGTGCTGGAGTAAAATTGGTTCAAAAATTGTGAGAGTGGTCAACCAATGACTGATCCAGCCTAAGATTCATGCCATGAGAAGGAGTCAACCCCTGACACTGCCTGGAGCACCGGAACCCTGAAGATGGATAGCCCAGAGACCTAGGATAGAACCAAACATGACTGGGAAAAATGTCAATGTAATGATGCCTAATGATTTTCTGGCATACTCATAGGTTGGTGCCTAGCCCAACTGTCATCAGAGAGGCTTCATCCAGCAACTGATGGAAATAGATGCAGAGACCCACAGCCAAACATTAGGTAGAGCTCTCAGAATTTTGTGGAAGATGGGGAGGAAGGATTGTAGGAGATAGGGGGAGGGTCAAGGACATCACAAGAGAATCCATATAACCAACTAAAGTGGACTTAAAGGGTCTCACAGAGACTAAACTAGCAACCAGGGAGCCTGCATGGGACTGACATAGGCCCCGTGCATATATGTTATGGTGATGTAACTTGTTCTTCTTGTGGGACTCCCAGAAGTGGGATCAGGGGCTGTCTCTGACTCTTTTGCTGGCTTTTGGAACCTATTCTTCATACTGGGTTGCCTTGTCCAGCCTTCATACGAGGGGAGGTGCCTAGTCTTACTGCAACTAGACATGCCATATTTGGTTGATATCCATGGGAGGCCTGCCCTTTACTGAATATAAATGGGAGGAGGAGTGGATGTGGGGTCAGAGATGAGGTAGGGGGAGGTACTGGGAGGAGAGGAAAGAGGAGAAACTGTGGTAAGAATATAAAAATTAATAATATTTTAAAAGAAGCAAAAACACATAAGTAGTCAGTGAAAGGATAAGAAGACAAATTCCACAAATTGATAATTAAAAAAGAACTAAAAAATAAAACTAAGGGGGCCATACTTACATCAAAGCAAATAAATTTTTCACTTTTTACTTTTTTGTCTCAAGTTTCTGATGTATTGGGATTTTGCTTTAATTTGCTTTAAGATATTTTCTAATTGAGTATAGTTTTATTTATAATTTAGCCTGTTTAGTCCATTTTGTAGTCATAACATCCATATAAACATGACAGTGGAAATACTAAAATTTAACACTAGCCTTCAAATTAATTACAGGGATACAATACTCTTTCTCCTTTTATTTGTATAATTGTAACATTTTATTATTGTTACACACATATATACAATATATATCTATTTATTATATTATATTCATTTATAATACTGCATACATCATATATGTATAATTTTGAGTTCATTTATTATATATTTATTTAAGGGTAACCACTTAGTATAACCTAAAGAGGTCTTGTCCTTGGAGAAAACTGATCCTGCCTTTTTCTGGAGCCATTAAGTACTCATAACTTTTTATTTAATGGTAAGACCTAGTGTGACTTACCTCATCCACTTTGGCATGTTAATTGTGGGTATTGTTTAGGTGATCTTTTCTGTTTTGAGATTTCATGGGTGTAAAGTCCCTGTATTATATAGAAGACATAATCTCATAGTAAATGTCCTGGACCTCTAACTGTTACAATCTTTTGCCTCCTTTTCTAGGATGTTCCCTTAGCCTTATATGTGTTTTAGAAGCATCAACTGAGGTTGGGCACCCAATGGTCAGCTACATTGTGTACATTAAGAAACCTTTTTTTGTTTTTCATCCTTACCAAAGCAATTAACAGATTCAATGTGAGCCCTATCAAAATCTTCAAAACATTCTGTGCAGAAATAGAAAATGAACTACCCTAAAATTCATATGGAACCACAAAATACCCCAGAGAGCTAAATCAATTCTAGGGGGCAAGGGGACAATACTGGAGGGACAACCATATGAGATTTCAAGCTATATTACAGACCAACAGTAATAAATATATTATAATATTGGCAGAAAAATAGTCTTATATGTCCATAGAATAGAAGACTGAGTTTTGAATACATGAAATTGCAGTTATATCACATTTGACAAAGATGCCAAAAATACACACAGCATTTTCAACAAATGGTGCTGGGGAAACTTGGTGTCCATATGTAGAAGAATCAAATTAGATATATGTCTATTACCCAGCACAAAAATCCACTCCAAATGGATCAAAGACTTCAATGTGGAACCCAAGCTGTTAGAAGAAAACAAAGGCAGTACTGTGGTTTATCTGTAGAAAAGTACTTTTCAAATAGGATTCCATTTGCCCAGGAATTAAAAGAGAATAATTGACAAATAGTTCCTCATAAAACTAAAAAGTTTCTTTACAGAAAAGCAATTAATTTGTGGAAGGACGACAAAATTCACAGAGTAGGAGAGACTCTTCTCCTGCTATACATCAGAGAGAGCTTTAATATCCATAACATACAAAGATCTCAAAAAAGGAAGTCATAAAAACAACCCAAGTAGGCGATGGATCTAAACAGCCCCTTGCAGAGCAAAATTGAATTCCATAGAATTTATTTTCCCTTTGTGCCCTCTCCTCAAAAAGGGATATCTGACTTTTTCCCTTCTTTTGCCAGGACCTCATGCTGTCATGTTGTAGCCCAGACTAGCTCAGAAGTCACTACATAGCCTAGGCTGGCTCAGATTCATGGCAGCCCTCCTGCCTCACACTCCTGAGTGATAGCATGCCTGGAATGAATCATCATGCCTAGCTGGGCCAACAAATATCTCAAAAGGTGTGTCTCATTCCTAGCAACTATGGAAATGCAAATTAAAACAAATTTCAGATTTCATCTTACCCCAGTCAGAATGGCAAAGACCAAGAAAACAGCTGACAAAAAACTACTGGGGGGAATGTGGGGAAAGGGGAAACCGCATTCACTGTTGGGGGGATTGTAAATGTGTGTAGACACTTTGAAAATTAGTGTGGAAAATTCTCAGAAAGCTAAAAATAGATTTACTACATGACGCAGCCATATCACTCCCTGGCATATGCCCAAAGGCCTTGATATCCTACTGTACAGATATTTGCTCAACCATGTTCATGGATACTCTACTCACAATAGCTAGGAAAGCTATTTTTATTGTCACTAGTATCTTCTTTTAAGGGTAGACACACTTTGCAAGACATTTGTGTGTTTGAACTGAAACTAGAAAAGTGTACTTTGAAATATACGTGTGTATGCATACATAACAATGGAGCTGATATAATATACATGATTTTTAATAACTGATAACTGATAAATGGTAATTGACTTTTCAATATCCCCAATGATTTCGTGTCTTACATTAAAATACCCAGCAAAGCTTAAATATATAAATAAACTTATAGTAAATTTACATGATTATAAATTCATTTTCAGGAAACATTTACATATTCCAGAATATGAATAGCCCAGATACCTAGGATATAACCAAACATGACTGGAAAAACAAACAAACAAAACAAAAAACAATGAAATAATCCCTAATCATATCTGTTATATGCATATATTAGTCTCTTGTCCATTTGTCATCAGAGAGGCTTCCTCTGGCAGCAGATTAGAGCAGGTGCAGAGACTCACAGCTGGATGTTATGTGGAGAATCTAAATTGGAGGTCTCTATCAGGCCCCTTACCTTGGATATCTGGGAACCCTGTGGAAGAGGGAGAAGGAAAGACTGTAGGAATTAGAGTGGATAGAGGACATATGGTCCACTATATTAACTAAGTGGGGCACATATGGACTCAGAGATACTGAAGTGGCAAGTTTTGGGCATAAAGAAGTCTGCACAAGTTCCTCTGCATGTGTATCATGGCTTTTGAGCTTTGTATTTTTTGTAGGAATCCTAACTGTGGGGGTGGTTGTGTCTTTGATTCTTTCTCCTGCTCTTAGGACTTTTTTCCTCCTATTGGGTTGCCTTGTCCAACCTTGGTTTGAGAGGTTTTGCCTTGTCTTATTGTAACCTGTTTTGTATTTGGTTGTTATCTCTTGGAGGCCTTCTCCTTTCTAAAGGGAAATGGAGAGGTAGGGATCTGAGAGAGAAGAGAGGTGTAGGTGAGCTGGGAGGGTTGGAGGGAGGGGAAACTGTGGTCAGGATGTATTGTATGAGAGAAGAATCTACTTCCAACTTTTAAAAAAGGAAAAAAAATCACTAATTGTCCAAAACTTGTTAACCAGTACCCTAATCCTTAAAAATACAATTTTTAAAACCTTAACATCAAATACTTTAGAAACAAATGGACAACTCTTATATGCACATATGGCATATATCTGTCATATTAAGTTGTAGTGGCAACTTTATGTGGAAGTTAATTCTCTGGAATGATTTGATTTATTCACATAAAATAAGATTACCTAGCCCTTCATCTTCACTCTTATGCTTATGTGATTCAAATATGAATAAAAATTAAAATTACACTTTAGGTTCAGTAAGCATCCAGCCAAAACAACAGGCTTCAAGAGAACGTGAGACTTTTATTTTCTCTTTTACATTCTTTCTTTCTTTCTTTCTTTCTTTCTTTCTTTCTTTCTTTCTTTCTTTATCTTTATTAAGAAATTTTTTTCATTCATTTTACACACCAATCAAAGACTTTTTTCCTACAAAGTGAACTATGAATTTAGACTATTGAGAATTCCATACTTCTCATGCTCAAACATTATTTAAAATATTCAACAAATGGAAACTATGATATTTTCTTGGCTTGATTTATTCACATTATTTTCTTACTTTACAAGTGGCTTTTTATAAACAGACACAATTCAACGTCTGATGTAAGCATCTTTACCCTTAAGCATGTCCTCCATGGTCAGTGTTTCCACTATGACTTACAGAGCTCAGAAGGTGTAGAAAAGTTGAGTGGAGTTATGTATATGGGCACATGAAGATATAAATGGTGATACATCCAATGAATAGGGTTTTATTCTCTTGTAGGATGCCAACAGATAAATGGATAAATAAAACATGGCACAAAATAGACAACAAATATCATTTAGCTATAAAGGTGAATGGAATTATGCTATTTGTAGGAATGGAGGACACCATGTCAATAAAAATAAACCAAACACAGAATGACAAGTATTACATGTTCTCATTCATACATTGAAGCAAACCATTCTATATAAAATAACTAAAAATGGCTAAAATATATGAAATATTCCAAGGTATTTAATATCATTCATTGAAGTATAACAGTACTGATAATTTTTAAGTGAACAAACCAGACAGCCTATGGGTTAATGATATGAATAAAGTAGATATGATTTTAAAGTATTGAAAGATTGAAATTCAAGGACTGAGAGATGGGACAGTTCATTTGCTTTGAAAATTGAAGTAATTCTTAAGTGAACTAAACTGAACCTACACATAATAGGTGAAATACCAGTTTGGAAATTCTTTGTTTTGATTTATTCTTTTACTTTTCTTGTTTTTCCTTTGTTTTATATTATTTTCTAGATACACTCTAGTTTTAGAGGTTGAGATGGAGATGCTACAAACACAGCACAATGTGTGGAAGAGTCAGTAAATCTTGGACTAAAAATGAGTTTTAATGTATCACCAATGACACATTGGTGGCTAACATAATTTAAGGAGATATGAATTCTGCAAGGGAGCTCAAATGAAATAGTTAAACATTAAAACTGACCCACTCCCCCTAGATAGTTGCTAAGACACACTTCAGCTTATTTTATGTCAGACCTTTATAGCTGAAACTGTCATGGAGGATTGATAATTGTCCACTGAAGCTGGGTAGTAAATAACTCAGCCTGAATCCTAGTGTGCCTTCGGTTTCTAAGTAACAGCAGCAAATAGCAAATGTCTAAGAAATAAGTCTCTCATGTATGTAGTTTAGCATAAATTTTTTGGACACTTCTCAATAAATGTTTTTCATACTTTATGGCATTCATTTGTTCATTTATATCTTGGATTTCTGCCAATCATCTAGTGGAATCAGACATATTTATGATTTACTTTCATAACTTCAAAAAACTTTCAACTACATACTTGAGAAACTTGATATTATCTTCCTTTCTGGAAGTTACTGTAATTCATGAAATATCTGCATCAGGCTCTTTTGGGCCACCAGCAAGCTCCCAAATCATGACAATGGAGACTTCTTATTAGTTATGAATGCTGGACCTAGCTTAGGCTCATTTCTGCCCAGCTCTTTTAATTTAAACTAACCTTTTTCTCTTTTCTACCTTTTGCCTCAGGGCTCTTTACCTTTCTGTATGTCTTACTTTCCTGCTTCCTCCAGTGTCTGTCTTTTGGTGGCTGCCTGGTTTCTGGCCCTGGATGTGTCCCCTCCCCTCTTGTTCTCGTCTCCTTCTTCTCTTTCTTCTTTGAGTCTAGATTTCTCCTACTTATTCTCCCTGTCTGCTAGCCCTGCCTATCCTTTTTCTGCTTAGCTATTGGCTGTTCAGCTCTTTATTAGAACCATCAGGTGCCTTAGGCAGGCAAAGTGAAACAAGTGCAACACATCTTTACATAATTAAGTGCACATCCTTACATCGCTGAGCAAATGCAGCAGAAAAAATGTAACACACATTTACACAGTTAAAGTAATATTCCACAGCATAAACAAATGTAACACATCTTTGCCCAGTTAAAATAATATTCCACAACAGGTATCAATGTCAAACTATTTGAATTTTTTGTCATTACAAGAGTCAAAATCAGTATTTTATAGTATTTTAATTCTTTTGGGTTTACCAAAAGAGAAACTCAGTTTCTCTAATTTATAATCACATTTATCTTATAATATTATCCCAATAGATATCTTATGATATATAAATAAGGCTTGCTCTTTAAAAATATTCATTGTTTGGAAATTTTCCCCCTGGCAATGACTTACAAAACTACACTGTCTTCAGCTATGAAATGAATTCAATTTTTGAAAGTTACTTCAACTCACACTGTCAAATAGCATCAATAGCAGAATATTGATTCTTCAATATCTAAATTGAAATGTGAATTCCTGGATCACTTTAGATGCATTTAAATATGAATATTATGGACTCCAGGAGGAAACACAAACTATTCCAAGCTTTTATAATTATAATTCCAAGCTATAAGTAATTCTTTCAAACAAGATAGTACAATGGTGAAGAAATATTATTATATTATTGTGAATCCATATGCCTTTTCTGTCAGGACCACAAACTAACAACACCTTTAAGAATAAATAGATAGACCACGGGAAAAAATGTAAAATACAGTTCTTGTTTTCCTTCAATGTGTGGTTTTTACACTTTTGTCACATAGAAGCTGACTGTAGCTGTGTAAGTTTGTTTCTAGTCCTTATATTCTATTCCACTGGTCTACATTTTTGTGTCAGTACTGTACTGTTTGTTTTCTACTATGGCTCCAAAGTATAATTTGATATTAAGTATTATGCTTCCATCCTTGTTCTTTTTATTCAGGATTGGTTTTGCAATCTAGGTCCTTTGTACTTTCATATGAATTTTAGAATTGTCCATTTCTGTGAAGAATGCTATTGGAATTGTAATGACTATTTCATTGAAACTATAAATAATTTTGATAATGTCACCATTTTCAAGACATTAGGTTCATTTATCAATAAGTATGGAAGGTCTTTCTATCTTCTAGTGTCTTCTTTAATTTCTTTAGTGTTTTAAATTTTCTGTTGTAGAGTTCTTTCCAATCTGTGTTTAGATTTGATTGTGGGTATTTTATTATTTTTTAAATTTACTGTGAATGGAATTGTTTTCTTGGTTTAGTTCCCACCCTGGTATGTAGAAAAGCTAGTGAATTTTGTACGCTCATTTTGTACCCTGCTACCTTGCTGAAAATGATTATTAATTCTTAGACTTTTCTCATGGAGTCAGTTCAAGGACAGCCAAGCATAGGCAGAGAAGGTAACAATCAGAAAGCTGAAGATGTAATTGAATGAGTGGAACATGTTCCAGCCCCAGCAAGCAGCAAAACTTAGCATCTCCAGCTACATGGTTCTCAATTTAGTCAAAGATACAAGAAAGGGGATATGTTATGGAATCTCCTTCCATGACTAAAGAAAGCCACTGAGGCCAGGCATGTGTCAGGGGTGTCCTTGCAGGTAATCTAGACAAGCCAATATGTGAATCTATGGATGTGATTCCTGAATTGCCTTGGAGAAGCACAAAATATTGGAGATGCCAGAGCCATAGAATGCTTGCCAAGGAGAGCTGCTAAAAGGAAGTAGTACAAGCTTAAAAGAAAGAAGTTTGTTGAAGTCAACAAAGCTGAAAGAAGTTGGGGATCTAAAAAGTGCTTTGACATTGGCCATAGAGATGCAGAGTTTGGTGTCTGCCCAGCTGGTTTTTGGTCTTTCCTTGGTCAGGTATTTCCTCATTATGCTCCCTTTTCCTTGCATTTGGAATGGTAATCTATATCCTATGCCATTATATGTTGGAAGTATGGGATCTGCTTTTTTATTTTGATTTTATAGGTGATTACAGTTAAGAGATTGCCTTGAGTCTCAGAAGTGACTTTGAACTTTGGGCTTTTAAACAGTGCTGATAACCGTGATAGACTATGTCAACTTTTGAAGTTGGAATAAATACATTTTGCATTATAATATGCCTGTAAGTCTATGGGAGAATTGTTGGAGGAAATGGTCACTGGGGGTGGGCTTTAAATTCTCAGATGCTCCAGCCATGCCCAGTGTGGCAGTCATTTCCTACTGCTTATGGATCCAGATGTACAATTCTTAACTACCACTCCAGCACCATGCCTGTCTGCATGAGACCATTTTCCTCCCATGATGACAATGGACCAAACCTCTGAACTGTAAGCCAGCCCCAATTAAATGTTTTCATTTATAAGGTTTGCTGTAGTCATGCCATCTTTTCACAGCAATAAAACCCTAAGACAATCTAAAACCCTCTCTTTTTGTGTTCTTTATGTTGTCTGATATTTTAATCTATGCATGTGCACTTTTTAGAACCCCTATAAAAGAAACCATAATCTGTGCTTACTCAGATGAGGGGCTTACTAAAGAAGATAATTATTAGTTGATAGGACACAGGTTTTCTTTGCTTAGCTTTTTACTTCTTGTTAAATAAAATGAAAAATAATTCATAATATATTTATATAACCATTGTATTCCAAGAAAAGGGTAGACTGTCAGTAGTAATTCCATAGCTGCATGAATAATGACAGCTCAAACAGAAAATATGTGCACAGAAGTAATAATAAAAACTGCTATCATTCACACTCCCATGTACCCTAATTTTCAATTTGTATTTGTATGTATTCTGAGGTAAATTTAAGACTCTTCCATAAGTAAGTGTATTCACTGTGTCTTTTACCTTTATGTAGGACACTGAAAATGTTTTCATACAGAAGTGCTTTCATATATATAAGTTCCATGTGCCTTCACACACACACACACACACACACACACACACACACACACACACAAATATATATATAAGACATGCACATATTCAATATTTTCATAATGCTGTGATTCTGATTTTGAATAGGTTTTCTTCTTTCTTTGCTAAAGAGTGAAGAGCCATAAGAAAGTCATTTAGAATAATAAGGAGTCTAACTATAAAATAATATTAATTCCTAATTTGCATATTAACCAAACTAAAATTTTTTTTTAAATTTTTAAAATTTTTTTAAATTTATTTTACAACACCATTCAGTTCAACATAATAGCCACAGATTCCCCTGTTCTCCCCCTCTCGCCCCACCTCCCCCTCCCCCCAGCCCACCCCCCATTCCCACCTCCTCCAGATCAAGGTCTCCCCCTAGGACCGGGGTCGACCTGGTAGACTCAGTCCAGGCAGGCCCAGTCCCCCCCTCCCAGACCGAGCCAAGTGTCCCTGCATAAGTCCCAGGATTCAAACAGCCAACTCATGCAACCAGCCCAGGACCCGGCACCAACGCACAGCTGCCTCCCAAACAGATCAAGTCAAATGACTGTCTCACGCATTCAGGGGGCCTGATCCAGTTGGGGGCCCCTCAGACTTTGGTTCATAGATCCTGTGCTTCCATTCCTTTGGTTATTTGTCCCTGTGCTTTATCCAACCTTGGCTTCAACAATTCTCGCTCATATAAACCCTCTTCTATCTCACTAATTAGACTCCCAGTGCTCCACCAGGGGGCCAGCCGTGGATGTCTGCATCCAGATTCCTCAGTCCTTGGATGGGGTTTATGGCACAACTATCAGGGTGTCTGGTCATCCCATCACCAGAGTAGGTCAGTTCCTGCCGTCTCTCGACCATTGCCAGCAGTCTTTTGCGGGGGTATCTTTGTGGATCTCCGTGGGCCTCCCTAGCTCTCTGCTTCCTCCCCTTCTCATGTGGTCTTCATTTACCATGGTCTCCTATTCATTGTTCTCCCTCTCTTTTCATGATCCAGCTAGGATCTCCCACTCTCTTTCCCTCAACCGTCACTCTTCATTGTTCCCACTCATGACCAGGCTGTTCATGTAGATCTCATCCATTTCTCCGTGTCTTTTTGGGGGTCCCGTTTTCCAGGTAGCCTCACTGGTGATGTGAGTAGCAGTCCAGTCATCCTTGTTCCACATCTAGCATCTTCCTATGAGTGAGTACATACCATATTTGTCTTTCTGAGTCTGGGTTACCTCACTCAGGATGATTTTTTTCTAGATCCATCCATTTGCCTGCAAACCATATGATGTCATTGTTTTTCTCTGCTGAGTAGTATTCCATTGTGTATATGTGCCACAATTTATTTATCCATTCTTCAGTTGAAGGGCATCTAGGTTGTTTCCAGGTTTTGGCTATTACAAACAATGCTGATATGAACATAGCTGAGCAAGTGCTCTTGTGGTATGATTGAACATTTCTTGGGTATATGCCCAGGAGTGGTATAGCTGGATCTTGGGGGAGATTGATTCCCAATTTTCTAAGAAAGCGCCATATGGATTTCCAAAGTGGTTGTACAAGCTTGCATTCCCACCAGCAGTGGAGGAGAGTTCCCCGAGTTCCACATCCTCTCCAGCATAAAGTGTCTTCAGTGTTTTTGATCTTAGCCACTCTGACAGGCGTAAGGTGGTATATCAGAGTTGTTTTGATTTTCATTTCCCTGATGATTAGGGATGTTGAGCAATTCCTTAAATGTCTTTCAGCCATTTGGGTTTCCTCTGTTGAGAATTCTCTGTTTAGTTCTAAAGCCCATTTCTCAATTGGACTGTTGGTTGTTTTGATGTCTAATTTGAGTTCCTTATATATTCTGGATATCAGTCCTCTGTCAGAAGTGGGGTTGGTGAAGATCTTTTCCCATTCTGTAGGGTGTCGCTTTGCCTTGTAGACCATATCCTTTGCTCTACAAAAGCTTCTCAGTTTCAAGAGGTCCCATTGATTCATTGTTTGTCTCAGTGTCTGCGCTACTGGTGTTATATTTAGGAAGTGATCTCCTATGCCAATGTGTTCAAGACTACTTCCTACTTTCTCTTCTAGCAGGTTCAGAGTAGCTGGATTTATGTTGAGGTCTTTGATCCACTTGGACTTAAGTTTTGTGCACGGTGACAGATATGGATCTATTTGCAGCCTTCTACATGTTGATATCCAGTTATGCCAGCACCATTTGTTGAAGATGCTTTCTTTTTTCCATTGTACACTTTTGGCTTCTTTGTCAAAAATTATATGTCCATAGGTGTGTGGGTTAATGTCAGGGTCTTCAATTCAATTCCATTGGTCTACATGTCAGTTTTTATGCCAATACCAAGCTGTTTTTATTACTGTAGCTCTATAGTAGAGCTTGAAGTCAGGGATTGTGATGCCTCCAGAAGTTGTTTTATTGTACAGGTTTCTTTTAGCTATCCTGGGTTTTTTGTTTTTCCATATGAAGTTGAGTATTATTCTTTCCAGGTCTGTGAAGAATTGTGTTGGTATTTTGATGGGGATTGCATTGAATCTGTAGATTGTTTTTGGTAAGATTGCCATTTTTACTATGTTAAATCTGCCTATCCATGAGCATGGGAGATCTTTCCATTTTCTGACATCTTCTTCAATTTCTTTTTTCAGGGACTTAAAGTTCTTGTCATATAGGTCCTTCACTTGCTTGGTTAGTGTTACCCCAAGGTATTTTATGTTATTTGTGGCTATTGTAAAGGGTGATGTATCTCTAATTTCCTTCTCAGCTTCTTTGTCCATTGTATATAGGAGGGCTACTGATTTTTTTGAGTTGATCTTGTATCCTGCTATGTTGCTGAAGGTGTTTATAAGCTATATCAATTCCTGGGTGGAATCTTTGGGGTCACTCAAGTATACTATCATGTCATCTGCAAATAGGGAAAGCTTGACTTCTTCCTTTCCAATTTGTATCCCCTTAATCTCCTTATGTTATCTTATTGCTCTGGTTAGAACTTCAAGTACTATATTGAATAAGTATGGGGAGAGCAGACAGCCTGATTTTAGTGGAATTGCTTTGAGTTTCTCTCCATTTAATTTGATGTTGGCTGTTAGCTTGCTGTAAATTGCCTTTATTATGTTCAGGTATGTTCCCTGTATTCCTGATTGCTCCAAGACCTTTATCATGAAGGGTGTTGGATTTTGTCAAATGCCTTTTCTGCATCTAGTGAGATGATCATGTGGCTTTTTTCTTTGAGTTTGTTTATATGGTGTATTACATTGATGGACTTTCGTATGTTGAACCACCCTTGCATCCCTCGGATGAAGCCTACTTGATCATGGTGGACAATTGTTCTGATGTGTTCTTGGAGTCTGTTTGCCAGTATTTTATTGAGTATTTTTGCATCAATGTTCATGAGGGAGATCAGTCTGTAGTTCTCTTTCTTTGTTGCATCCTTGTTTGGTTTAGGAATCAGGGTAATTGTAGCCTCATAGAAGGAGTTTGGTAATGTTCCTTCTGTTTCTATTATGTGGAACAATTTAGAGAGTATTGGTATTAACTCTTCTTTGAAGATCTGGTAGAATTCTGCACTGAAACCATCTGGTCCTGGGCTTTTTTTTGGTTGGGAGACTTTTAATGACTGTTTCTATTTCCTTAGGGGTTATTGGACTATTTAAATAGTTTATCTGGTCTTGATTTAACTTAGGTATGTGGTACTTATCCAGAAAAATGTCCATTTCTTTTAGGTTTTCCAGTTTTGTGGAGTAGAGGTTTTTGAAATATGACCTGATAATTCTCTGGATTTCCTCAATGTCTGTTGTTATGCCCCCCTTTTCATTTCTGATTTTGTTGATTTGGATTCTCTCTCTCTGTCTTTTGGTTAGTTTGGATAAGGGCTTGTCTATCTTGTTGATTTTCTCAAAGAACCAACTCTTTGTTTCATTAATTTTTTGTATTATTTCTTAGTTTCTAATTTATTAATTTCACCTCTCACTTTGATAATTTCCTGGCGTCTATTCTTCCTGGGAGACTTTGCTTCTTTTGTTCTAGAGCTTTCAGGTGTGCTGTTAAGTCACTAGTGTGGGATTTCTCCAACTTCTTTATGTGGGCATTTAGTGCTATGAATTTCCCTCTTAGCACTGCTTTCATAGTGTCCCATAAGTTTGGGTATGTGGTGTCTTCATTTTCATTGATCTCTAGGAAGTCTTTAATTTCTTTCTTTATTTCATCCTTAACCCATTGGTGATTCAGTTGAGCATTATTCAGTTTCCATGAGATTGTAGGTTTTCTGTAGTTTTTGTTGTTGTTGAAATCTAACTTTAAACCATGGTGGTCTGATAGAACACAGGAGGTTATTCTAATTGTTTTGTATCTGTTGAGATTTGCTTTGTGGCCAAGTATGTGGTCGATTTTAGAGAAAGTTCCATGGGGTGCTGAGAAGAAGGTATATTCTTTCTTGTTAGGATGGAATGTTCTGTAGATATCTATTAGGTTCAATTGGGTCATGACATCAGTTAAGTCCTTTATTTCTCTGTTAAGTTTCGATTTGGGAGATCTGTCCAGTGGTGAAAGTGGGGTGTTGAGATCTCCCATTATTAATGTGTGGGGTTTTATATGTGGTTTAAGCTTTAGTAATGTTTCTTTTACATATGTGGGTGCCCTTGTGTTAACCAAACTAAAAATTTAAACTGCTTCCATACATATTAAGAAAATGTGAATCTTCCAAAATGTACTTACTATCAGGAAAGGAGGGTGAAATAAGGATAACAGAACATAATGTGGGATAATATAATGTAAGAATATTTCCTGGGGCAGGATGTAAATCACACCTTTTATGCTCTAAATTTCCCTATCACATTATAATTCTTCACAATTCTTTCACATCATAGGAGACCCAGTCTCCTGTGTAGTTTTCTGTGGCATTGCTCAGTCTAGACAGACATTTCCTTTGGTGTTGAGAGGTAAAGGGGCAAACCCCAAAGGGATCCCTCATGAAAATTTCAGATTAGTCTCTTTAAACACAGCTGACTGTTGGCTCTTCCAGCTCAAATAAGTGTGTAAGAAATAAAGTCACCTGCCCAGCAGGAGAGTAAATTACTGGTTTCAATAATATTCTCAGCCCCATACCAAGTGTGATTGTGTTCTAAAGTAGTTGTAGTGAGATCATCTTCAAATATGGTGCAAGAAATTCCAGAAGGAAAAATGCAACTGTGGCAATGTGCTTATATCTGAAATTAGCATTCAAAACAGGCCATGACAAGCATGGACTGGAAAGTCCCATGAGTCCCCATAGTAAAACCCGTGGTCATGCTGACTTGGGTCTCTTCATTTGTCGATTCCTAGTTGTGGTTGTCCACTTGTCATATTCAATTGTAACAATTTCTTAACTAGCTTATTCTCAAATCACATACAGTGCAAAATGTCTATTTCTTGCACATCCTTAATTATTCTCGTGGCAACTCTTATAACCAGGGCACTGCATCAAATACACCTATGACAAGAGAGACCATTATTACTGCTTTCTGAAATGGATGTTGTTCATCCCATCCCGTACTCCTGCCTTCTCATTTAGATGAGCATCATCTATACTATGTGCTTAGAACTGAAAACTGCATTGCACAGTATGCTTTAGTACCAAAATTTAATTATCATTGTATTATTTTCCTTTTGGTATGGAGTTGCAAGGATATTTTAGGGAAACTATACAGAAGAACAATAAACCAAATTCTTTCACACTCCACATTTTTAAAATTCGGATTATTAAATATGAAAGGTTCATTATATTGTACTGTTAATGAGATAATATTAAAGGGGAAGGGAATCAAAATGTCATTAAACAATTCTCGTTACAGATGACATAATCAGTAGGAAAGTATTTCATTGTACAAAAATGGCAAAGGGTGTGGAGGGGACAAAGATTAACAGTGCTGCTCTTTGACACCATCACCTACTAAAATAAGTACAGTTTGAACATTCTTTCAGAAGAAGCCTAGGGGCAACTTTATGGATTTTTATATTTCATTTTTAATGAACAAAAGTTAATTGTGATCTAAATATGTATTTGTACAACCTAGTTCAAACAGAAAAGAAAGAGGCTAATTATTCCTAGTTATTTTGCCATCAAAATGTGAGGGTTGTTTATTCCTTTCCAAGTATTAAGTGGTTTGATTTCTGGCTCAGAACCAGAAAATGGGGCTCTCCTTCATTTTCAATGTTCATGGGGGAAATTTAATTCCCACCTTTTCCCTCCTTTAACCCCTATTCATTTTTAGTAACTTATGCATTATTTTCTATATTTCCTCATGATACCTTAAGCTTTACACCTAAGCTATCTCCACATACTGACTGTCCTGTATGATTTTGAAACTTTTTGAGACATCCTAGCCTACAGTATAGAATATATTTTATAGTACCTCCCAAAATTAGTTGTTCATTTTAGGTGTTTCAAGGAATAAATTATATTGCTGAATAATGTGATATAACAATTTCATTCCTCATTGTGCTTTTTATACTGATTTAACATGTTTGCTAAGGGAGCATTTTGAAAGTTAACAGTCTCTGAGCTCTGAGCTCAGTGAAATCATATTATTTTTTAAACAAGTATGATGTGGCCTTCAGAATCAATAAGGAGAAAACGTGGACCAACTACAGAAAGTAAATAACATATCAGTGTTTCTAAGTCTCCTTCGTTAATGTTTAAAATGGTTCATTATTTTAAGGTAATAACTTTTATGTAGAGCAGTAGAATTTTTTTATATTTTTGGGAAATGATGACTGTATATTCCATGATTTATTTGGTGTGTCCTCTAGTATTTAATGCATTTATAGAATCTAAAACTTTAATAATCCTCCAATAAATTTATAAATAATTTAGTAAAATAGAAATGACTATTGCCTTTGATTTTTATGGGAAAATTATAATCATAAACAACAACTTTCTGATCTTATTTATTTATTGGTAAAAATACATCTATTCTTGCTAAAACTGAGTTGTTTGCTGATGGATACATTTGCAAACAAGACTCATTTATAATATCACTAACATGATATTATTGCAAATGGAGAGGAAAGGTAATTGAAAGTTTTAGATAATTCTATACTTTGTTTATTCATCTTGATGATATGTTGTGACATATCTAATATTGCTTTTAATTTTAAATATAAATCTAATGGAAGAAATGCTAAACTTCATTTTTGGGATCAATGATTGATCTAAGAAATTATTATGAGGAATATATATTGTGTATTATATGCCATTTGTGCAGTGGAGGTAGAATATAATGCATTGGTGGTCTGAGTCATAACTGATGCTTCCATTTAGTAGTTTTGAGTTTGCATTATTTTCCTGCAAACACAAATCATCTATGCAATCTCTGCTGGACAATAGCTGTCTTCTAGCTCTGAGAGTAGTCTGTGGCTGTAGCACAGAATCTTTTTCTACCTCCATTTTCAAGAATCATCAGGAGATATTAGCATCATAAAGTAAAATTAACTATATGGATGGATGTCTTCCCTATGATGTGATGAACTCTTTTCACACCAGCTGTACAAAATTTCCCCCACTAGTCTCTTGCCTGGACATGATATGGTAGGAAGAATACTTTTCAGGAGTGTGAAAATGGGAATAGAATTTTCTCTGTGTGCTATATTTAACAAGATATTTGTATTCCTTTTTATTTTACTTATAATGAAGTATAATTGACATAAATGAATAACCTTCATTACTTTAATATTTTTCAGATTTGGCAAATTATATACCCATAAAGCCATTAGTACAGTTTAGATAATAAGTATATTGATAATATCAAACATCAAAAATATTTTGTTAGCATTTTAAACTAAAGTTTGAATGATAATGACACTTTCTTAATGTAGCATAAGTTAAAAGATATAAAGTATATATAATAGAGAGTATGTATTGGATCATGTTTATTTGTCTGTTTGTTGGACAATTTCACTATGTTGACCAGGTTGGCCTGTAACTCATAGAGATCTGCCTGACTCTCCCTTCTGAGTGCTGTAATTAAAGGCATATGCCACCCCAGGTGGCTTGGATTAGAGTTTTATCTCCATCTTTTATTAAGTGAATATTAGTGAATACTCATATTCATGCTAACACCATTTTCTGGCTTCCATTCCTTTTGACAAATAAGTCCAATCATGGTTGTGAGTCTAAAAGTCTTTGACTTATATGAAGTGCAAATTGGATGTCATAGTTGAATAAGAAAGTGGAATGGATATTTTTAACTGTTTAAGTGTTAGGCATTATTAACTGTCTAGAACAAAAAACACATATAAATCCTGCTGCAGGCCATAGGAATATGAAATAGAAGTTCAACTGTATACAATAAAGCTATACCTAGGAGGATCAAGGAATTCTTCTGGAGGAAGCCATATATCATATTTGTTGTTATTCGGCTTTTAATATATCAACTGTTTCTTACTATGAATTTCTTGTCCTCATAATTTCCCCAAGAACTTTTAACAGTGTGAGTGGACTATTTCTTGGGCATATATGCTTAAAGTACTTGGATAAGATCATGTAGACAAGACTTTCTGCCTCCAGGCTCCCTGCTCCCTTTTTAGCATTTGAATTGGATATCTGCTTTCTGCAAATATACCGTTTAGCTAACATCTAAAGATAGAGCCAGCTCCAAACAAAGCATCCAAGGACAAGCAAACTGGCCAGACCACCCACTAGGTGCCTGGGGCCCCTGAATTAAGGTAAAACATCACTTTGCTTCTTGTGCAAATCAAGCTCAGACTCTCCTTCTTGACAAGCCAAATGGCATTCCAGACCAATTGACTCAGAACAAAAAGGGTTTTTTGCATACCAGGTAGAGGAGGATTGAGGCAGAATTTTTAGCGCCAAGCAGTGTCATGTGGTCAGAGAAGAAAGAACAAGGCAGAGGTTTTATAGATGGTAGGGAATGGACTAGGTGAGGAGAGTAGGAAAGGAAGGAACTAGCATGGATGGAGTAACTGAGGATGAAGATGAGATCAATAGCAGAAGAGCTTAGCTAGGGCTATGAGGACAGGAAGAGACAGAGAGGAGCTAAATATAAGGATAGAAATAAAGCTATGTAGATAGAATTTTGTCTTAGAGAAATAAAGTGAACATACAAAAGAGCACGGTGTTCATAGATTCTCAGATTACTCCATGCCAGCCTTAACATCTTCCCCAGGACTCTGGGAGAAATCTTCTCAGAGCAGTCCCCTGGGAAAACTTCAATAAAATCCTAATTCCAGGACTAGTTAATAACTATGCAAATGTCTCGGTTTCAGTACTCAAAGGACATTGTTACAAAAATATAAATTAGTCATCACTGGATGAATTTCATCAACATCTGATACCTGAGGATGATGTTTCATAAAATTCTGACAAAAAAGTTTACTATATAAATAGACTTAGACTCTTAGCTTCTCAAACTATATTATATCTATCTGAGTCCATCTGGAGTCATTGTATAGTAACGCAAATATTCACAGTAAATATCTAAAATTCACCACAATGAAGGAGAAGAAGGAGAAGGAAGAGGAGAAGAAGGAGAAGGAGGAGGAGGAGGAGAAGAAGAAGAGGCCAACTTAAAGACTGCATTTGTGGAATTTGTGGATAATGAGTAAGGCAATGGCAATTAAAAATGGAGTGGATAAAAATTATGGCACATTTGCTACAGTTAAAATTAATTCCACTTCTTATTGTAAATATCCTCATTTAAAAAAAAATATCATTGTTCAGTTATGTTAATTTGACTCAATATTCTACTCAGTTAAAATGTATATATTTTAGTAATGCTGCAGTAACATATGTTTTAATAAATCATAGTAACAAATGATTCAAAGCAATACAAAATTGTCCAAGTGGAATTTTGTAAATTTATGTATTTTTAATTTTATTTTTAATTAATTAATTAGTTAATTAATTTATGTTACACCCCAACTGAATTTATTTATTTTGCATCTGAACTGTATTTATTTACTTATTTTACATCTCGACTGCAGTTTCCCTTCCACTTCTCTTCCCATTACTTTCCCACTAACTGCCTGCTGCCATGCCCCCAATCCAGTCCTGCTCCATTTCTGTTCAGAAAAGGGCAGGTACCTCATGGATATCAGCAAAACATGACGTATCAAGATGCAGTAAGATTAAGTACCTCTCTTTGTATTAAAGCTGGGCAAGGTGACCCAATATGCAGAATAGGTTCCCAAAAGCTGGAATAAGAGTCAGAGACAGCCCCTGCTCCCATTGTTAGGTGTCCCACAAGAACACCAAGCTACACAACTATAACACATATGCAAAGTGCCTAGGTCAGTCCCATGCAGGCTCCCTGGTTGTTGGTTCAGTCTTTGTGAGCTCCTATGAGCCCAGGTTAGTTGATTCTATGGGTTTTCTTATGGTGTCCTGGCAACCCTTTCTCCCACTCTTCCACAGTATTCCCTGAGCTCCTTCTAATGTTTGGCTGTGGTTCTCTCCATCTGTTTCCATCAGTTGCTAGATAAAGGCTGTCTGATGGCAACTGGGGTAGGCTCCAAACTATGAGTACTGCAGAATATCATTAGGCATCATCACACAGATTTTTTTTCCTCCAGCTCTTTAACAGGTCTTTGGGCCATCCATCCTCCAAGTTCTGGAACTCAAGGCGGTATCAGGAGTGATTTCCCTCTCATCACATGGGTCTGAGCCTGGAGTAGTCATTGATTGACCACTGCCACAATCTCTGTGCCACACATACCCCAGCACATCCCATAGGCAGGACAGATTGTAGGTTGAAGGCTTTGTGTCTGGATGAGTGTCCCAATCCTTCCACTGGAAGTCTTGCCTGGTCACAGGAGATGGACAGTTCAGACAACATATCTGATAATGCTAGAAATCTCAGCTGGGGACATCCTTGTACATCACAAGTTTTCCTTGCCCCATGTTTCTACCAGACGCTCAAATGTACCCCTTTCCAGTTATCTCTTTCAGTATACTTCCCCTCCACCCCCAACCTGACCTTTCATGTTCCCATTCCCACATACCCACAGTCCACCAATGAAATCTCTTTAATTTCCCATCCCAGAGATTCCTCTGTTGGGAATTCTGTTTAAATCTGTACCCCCTTTTAAAAAGTGGATTATGTGGGATTTTGGTGTCTAGTTTCTTGAGTTCTTTATATATTTTGAAAATCAGGCCTCTGTAAAATTTGGGATTGGAGATAATATTTGTCCATTCTGTAGATTGACCTTTTGTCCTATTGATGGTGTCCTTTGACTTACAGAAGCTTTTATTTTCACAATATCCCATTTATTAATTTTTGATTTTACTTGCTGTGCTATTATTGGTGCTATTCAGGAAGCGATCTCTTGTGGCAATGCATCCAAGATATTTACCACTTTCTCTTCTATCAGGTTCAGTGTATCTGGATTTATGGTGAGGTCTTTTATTCACTTGGACTTGAGTTTTGTGCAGAGTGGTAGATATGGATCTATTTGTATTCTTCTACAGGCAGACATCTATTAGACCACCGTTTGTTGAAAATGCTTTCTTTTCTCCATTGTATAAATTTGGCTTCTGGGATGAAAGTGAAGTATCCATAGGTGTGTGTATTTATGTCTGAGTCTTTGATTCAATTCCATTGATTCACTTGTCTGTTCTTATACCAATGCCATATGGTTTTGTTGCTATCTCTCTGCAGTACAGCTTGAGATCAGGAATGGGGATACCTCTAGAAGTTCTTTTATTACTGTATAGGATATTTCCCCCCCACTACCCTGGGTTTTTTGTTTTTCCATGTGAAGTTGAGTATTATTCTTTCAAAGTCTGTAAAGAATTTATTAGGATTTTAATGTAGCTAGAGTTTTTCTGCCTTGCCCACAGTCAGGACAAATCTTTGTCACCCGCCAGTCCCACAGCTGCTCAGACCCAACCAAGTAAACACAGAGACTTATATTGCTTACAAACTGTATGGCCATGGCAGGGTTCTTGCTAACTGTTCTTATAGCTTAAATTAATTCATTTCCATAAATCTATACCTTGCCACGTGGCTTGTGGCTTACTGGCATCTTCACATTCTGCTTGTCCTGGTGGCAGCTGGCTGACAGTGACTCCTTCTGCCTTCCTGATCTTTCTTTTTTTCCTCTCTGTTAGTCCCGCCTATACTTCCTGCCTAGCCATGGGCCAATCAGTGTTTTATTTATTGACCAATCAGAGCAACTTGACATACAGACAATCCCACAGCACAGCCAAGTGCAGACCATCTTAGACACCTGCACTCAGGCCCGTGGTCCTAATCATCCTCTATGCGGACCTGCTAGGTAAAGCCAAGAGGAACTCGAGAATTGGCTCCCACAGGACATACAGAACATCCCACAGCATTTTAATGCAGATTGTATTGAATGTGTAGATTGCTTTTGGTAAGATGGCCAGTTTACTATGCTAATCCTAATGAGTCATGAGCATCAGAGATCTTTCCATCTTCTGATAGCTTCTCCAATGTCTTTCCTCAAAAACTTGAAGTTCTTGTCATATAGGTCTTTCACTTGCTTAGTTAGAGTTACCCTAAGATATTTTATGTTATTTGTGATTATTGTGAATGGTATTGTTTTCCTGATTTCTTTTTCACCCATTTGTCATTTGTATATAGGATGATGGCTGAGATTTTTTTAATATTATATCCATCCACTTCATTGAAGGAGTTTATCAACTGTAGGACTTCTCTGGTGGAATTTTTGGGGTCATTTATGTATACCATCATACCGTCTGCAAAAATGATACTTTGACTTCTTCATTTCCAATTTGGATCTCTTGATCTCCTTTAGTTGTATTATTGTCCTAGCTAAGACTCCAAGTACTATATTCAATAGATACAAAGAGAGTGGACAGCCTTGTCTTGCTCCTGATTGTGTTTCTCTCCATTTAATTTTATGTTGGCTGTTGGCTTGCTACAAATGGCCTTTATTATGTTTAGGTATGTCCCTTGTATCACTGATCTCTCCAGGACTTTTATCATGAAGCACTGTTGGATTTTGTCAAAGGATTTTTTAGCATCTAATAAGATGATCATGTGGGATTTTTTTTCAGCTTGTTTATATGATGGATTACATTGACAGATTTTCATATGTTGAACTATTCCTGCATCCCTGAATACTACTTGACTCATGGTGGATGATCTTTTTTTATGTGTTCTTGGATTCAGTTTGCAAGTATTTTATTAAGTGTTTTTGCATCAATAGTCATGAGAGAAATTGGTCTGTAATTCTCTTTCTTAGTTGAGTCTTTGTGTGATTTGGTTATCAGAATGCCTGTGGTTTTATAGAAAGAATTTGGCAATGTTCCTTTTGTTTCTATTTTGTGGAATAACTTGAAGAGTATTGTTATTGGCTCTTCTTTAGAAGTCAGGTAAAATTCTGAACTAAATCCATATGGCCCTGGTCTTTTGTTGTTGCTGGGAGATTTTTAATGACTATTTTGTTTCTTTGGGGGCTATAGGTCTATTTATTTTTTTATATGATGTTGATTTAATTTTGGTAAATGGTATCTATATTTCTTTTAGATTTTCCAATTTGTTGGAGTACAGGTTTTTGAAGTATGGCCTAATGATTCTCTGGTTTTCCTCCATGTCTGTTGTTATGTCTCTCTTTAATTTCTGTTTTTGTTAATTTGGATATTCTATCTCTGCCTTTTAGTTTGTTTAGATAAAGTTTGTCTATCTTGTTGATTTTCTCAAAGAACCAAGTCATTGTTTCATTGATTTTTTTCATTGTTCTCTTTGTTTCTACTTTATTGATTTTAGCCCTCAGTTTGATTATTTCCTGCCATCTACTCCTCTTGAGTGTTTGCTTCTTTTTGTTCTAGACATTTCAGGTGTGCTGTTAATTCCCTAGTATGAGATCTCTTCAAGTGTAGATGGAATTTTCTCTGGTCCTGCCTTGCCCAGCAGTCCAGATGAATTTCTCCCACCTGCAGTCCCATAGCATTTATGAAATAATTACTCAGAGGCTTATATTAATTATAAACTGTGTGTCCTGTGGCTACAGCTTCTGACTAGCTAGCTCTTTCGTCTTAAATTAACCCATTTCTGTTAATCTATATGTTGCCACGTGGCCCTGTTGTTACCATTCTGCTAGCATCTTGTTGCTGGTGTCTCTCTCTCAACTCTGCCCTTCTCTCTGTATCTCTGCTTAGATTTCCTGCCTGGCTGTAAGCTCTCTTGACACAGGCCAAGACAGCTTTATTTATTATTCAATGGGAGCCACACATATTCACAGCATACAGAAAGACATCCCACAGTACTTCCCCCTTTCTGTCTAATCAAAAAGGAAGGTTTTTAATTTAACATAGTAAAATTATGTATAACAAAACAGTTATCAAGCAATAATTACAATTACAATATCTACTCTATTTGTATTTAGCAAAATTAACAAAAATATTCTATCATCTATTCCATTTTGTGAGTCTAAAGTTTTATGTCTAATTTGTCTTTTATTGTGGCTAAGGAAAACTTTAATTATAACCACCTAGTCTTCAGCTCCATCAAAGACCCCAGAAGGATATAATATTACCTGAGTAAAGCAACTCCCATAATTAATGACAGAGATGTCTGGCTGCCTAGACAGTCATCCAAAGTTCCTCTGTAACATTGGGGTATCTATCTTCAGCTCACAGGCCTAGAGGCTCTGGCATAGCTTTCAGTGAAGCAGGAAATTTTAAGGACTGTTCCACCCATTCTGGCAAAGTTTGTCAGTTGCTACTTTCCATGTCCTGTAGAATGTCTGGTAATTTCTTCCACAAAGCGGGAACCTGAAAGACCATCTTGCCATGCAAAGTTCAGTGGTCACCTTCCTACGGGTCCTGCATGTCAAGCAGTCCAGGCAAGAGCAGTTTCTTGCCCAAATGGCTAACTTTTGCCATAAAGAAAGCAAACTCCATATGCAATGTCTTCGATGCCCATCTTGCTCTTTGAAGTAAATTGGTGCTAACAGGAGCAGACATGTCTCAATGTCCAGAAAAGTCTAACTCTCAAAACATTTAAAATGCCATATTCTGTACTTTGAAGTGTTTGAAGATTATCTACCTAATTGAGATATATCTATGCATACCTATAAAATTTAATTAACATGACTATAAGTTTGATTATCATAGATGACTAATTATTAATCTGTATTTCTTAATTATACATTACAATTTTAAATGAGTCACATAAACATAATACCTTAAACAAGAGTAGAAACATACATACAGTATAACAAAATTAACTTTAAATTTGTATCAATAAACTAAAATCCATAGCAATATAAAATATTTCAAATGAATTGTTCAATAATCTACCCTTTTATCCTGTCTCATCTATATCCTACATTTCTACATCATATCCCCCTTTCTTCTTTTAGAAAGAGATTGACTATGACCAATAACAATTTGTAACCAACCTCCTAAACAAAGACAAACATCCATAATCCATTTTTTTTTTGGAGGAAGAATGTGGTGTAGTCCATGAGGCTACTTCCTACTGATTGCGGGTGCTGTTAATCTTATGGGAATCCTGAGAAAATTCAAGATAATAGTCAAGTCCTGGGAAGACCAGCTATAACCTTTGCTGATAGATACTTTCTGTCAACATCAAAGAGATCACGCTTGAGGAAATCTGATCCACCTTAACCTGGAACAAATCCACAGCCTCTTGCTTCCTATGGAAACAAAAGCAGAGCCTCCTTTGCAAAGCAATATGTCCTTAGATCCAAATTTTGAAGTCAAGATAACTGTAAAATATATATATTGTTTTAACTCAGCAGCCTTTACAATCAAATGTCTTTCTCTAGTTAAAAATCCAAAAGACAACATAATCCAGACTCTCTGTGTAATTTCCATCTTTACATGTCTTATTATATTTTTATATATCATTTTATTTTTTAAGACTTTATTTTATTTTTATGACTATTTATAACCTTTCTTTTCTCTTTCTGAAGCCTGCTATGGGATGTCTTTCTATATGCTGTAAATATGTGTTGCTATTATTGGTTAATAAAGAAGCTACATTGGCCTATGGCAAGGTAGCTTAGAGGCAGGCAGGAAATATAAGCAGATATAGAAAAAAAAAAAAAGGAGAGTCAGGAGAGACGCTAGCCTGCTGCCCAAGGAACAACATGCCAGGAGACCGGTAAGCCATGGAACATTTGGCAGAACATAGATTAATAGTTATGGGTTAATTTAAGATATAAGAGTTAGCTAGCAAGAGGCCTGCCATAGACCATACAGTTTGTAAATAATATAAGCCTCTGAGTGATTATTTTATAAGCGGTGGGACTGGAGAAACTTCCAACTACACAAGCCTATGTATCTTTTACATACATTGTAAGCCACTTAGAAGTTTATTTAATTTGAATCTGTCTTATTGTGTACCTATAATCTTTGATCACTGCTTTAAACTTCAGGGTGGCTAGGACTGAAGCGGCAGCTTTGGCTGCTGACTCTGCCCATCTCAGCTTCCAAACATGGCAGAGGTACCTTTACTGCCAGCTCTGGGCAGTGGTTCTAATGCATCTATCAGGAAACAATACTCACCACCGACTCTGGGAAACAGTGGGTCTATGCCTCCATCCAGCAGTGTGTAGCCCAGAAACCCCCTTTTCTTGACTGTACTAGCAAAAACTAAATCTACCATGCAGTGTACCACATGGCTTGGAGAAACCTCTATATACTGTGGCAGGAATCATGCTGTGGCTAGATTTTCCAATTTGCTGGAGCACAAGTTTTTGAAGTATGGCCTAATGATTCTCTGTGTTTCCTTTGTATCTGTTTTTATGACCCCCTTTGATTTCTGCTTTTGTTAATTTGGATATTTTCTCTCTGCTTTTTAGTCAGTTTGGATAAAAGATTGTCTATCTTATTGATTTTCTCAAAGAGTTAACTCATCATAGAGCCTTCATCCAATAACTGATGGAAGCAGATGCAGAGATCAACAGCAAAACACCAGGCCAAGCTCCAGGAGTCCAGTTGAAGAGAGGGAAGAGGGATTCTATGAGCAAGGGCATCAAGATCATGATCAAGATCTATCCCTAGTACATGAGCTGGCTTTTTGGAGCCTATTACCTATGGTGGGACACAGTGCACAGCCTTGATGCAGGGAAAGGGGCTTGGATCTGCCTTAACTGAATGTACCCGGCTTTGATGAATCCCAAGGGAGGCCTTACCTTTTCAGGGGAGGGAATAAGAGGTAGGTTGGGGGAAGGGTGGAGGGAAGGGGGAAGAAGGAAGAGAGGGGGATCTGTGGCTGGTATGTAAAATGAATAAAAAACTTCGTAATAAAGAATAAATAACAAAAATGTATCATTTTTATACTTATTTGTTTTTTTCTCCATAATATGAACTTGAAGAGTTTCATAGGAAGCTTACTAAATGTGAATTGCTCAACCATGTCCTAATGATGCTTCTTGATGTAGGACAAATTGAAATTAAAGTATTCTGGAGCAAATATTCAAAGTATGATCTTTAAGATCATATTACATAATTTTTGTTTATTTATCTAACATAAAACTGTATAATTCTGTGTAGTCCATTTTACAACCGGTATTTCTAAAAGCCTGTCCTAAAATTCTACAAAATTGAAAAGTTTGCCAAGATAGTCATAAAATAAGACTGATTTTCAAAAATAAAAATTTTCCCTCATTTCTAATTATTTTCAGTTTTTAGATTATTTCATGTGTATCAGTGTTTTTCCTGAATGTATGCATGTACCTCCTTTGTGCCTGGTACCTGCAGAGGACAGAGAAGAGTGCTAGATTCACTCAGGTTAGAGTTATAGATGGTCATGAGCCATCATGTAAGTTGGCAACTTAACACAGGTCCTCTGCAAGAGCAGCCAGTGCTCCTAGCCACTGAGATATCTCTCTAGCCCACTTGTGTTTCCAATTACTTGTAACCAGTCTGATTAGTGTTTATTTTTAGGTAGATTTTGAACATTTATTTAAGTCAAGTAACAGTATGTTGATTACAATAAAAAGAGTAAAAATATGGACTACTTGAAAAGAACAGATGTCCTCTGATCAAAATATGTGTGCTTGGTACTTCTATATATGAACCAAATGGATCATCGTAAAAAGCCACTTAAAATAACATGAGAAAATTGAGGAGAGTATTTTCTTCCTCATTAACCTTCTGCAGTTATATGCCTGTAGATATTTGAGACAAGTCCTTCTGTTTACAAAAGCTGAAGCATCATGGCCCCGAGTCTGATGATAACTTCCAAGTAAGTTTGTGGACTTTCATTCATAAGCAAAATGGGAAATGAACCTATTTCTCTAATTTAGAGGTAGTGATCTCTCACCTTCTTGAAACTTTTTCTTACCCAGATTCCAGTCACTGCTTAGAAGCAATAAGCCTTTTGCTTCATCTATTGAGACAGAAACAAATTGTTATTTATGGATTGTACCTCAATTATAGACACATTTTGAATCCATAATGTTGAAAGCCATGAAAGGAAGGGTTTCCTTTTCTTTTTCCTGTGTTTTCTTTTCAACTTCTCTGAAAACATATGTCTTCATAACTTGGCTGCTGTATGGAAGAACTTCAGCATTCAGAGTTCTGACAAATGAGCAATACATCATACCAAAATGATTCATCAGTGATGAAGGCCTCAAGAGAAAAAGTAGATCTGTTCTGAAGTGGTTTTATAAAATATTATTAAATTCTGTAATATTTAAACAACAAAATATGGCATATTCGCATGACATATACATACCCTGGTATATGAGTGAATGATAAAATTAACAGCATACATTTTGTATAAATCTTGAAGAAGGTATATGAAGTGATATAAACCGTAAGCTAATTGGAAAAATATTATGTTATTGTGCTTGTGTAAGGTACTTGGAACATGCAAACACATATATAAAATACATTAATAATTAGCAACTATTGGTGAAAGGGACAATATGAAGCTATTGCTTATAATTATATATAAAAGTAAAACATATATTTGGGAGCAAAAAGTGTTTATGAAATAGATAAAGACCAATGCTACCTAACATTTTAAAGCTAGTCAGTATCATTGAATGACACTTAAACTTGTTAAACTGTTAAATTCTATTTTGTTTATTTGTTTATTTTGTTTATGTGAGCATGTCATGTATGTGTGTGTACTTTCATGTGTGACAGTATGAGTACACATTCAAGTACATAGAGGCCAGAGGTCAATGCTAGGTATCTTAATCACTCTCTAACTGACATTTTGAGACAGTGTCTATCACTGAATCCAGTACTCAGCAGTCCAGTTAAATTATCTGGCCAGCAAGCACCAGAGATTCTGGTGCTTTCATATAGAAGTTGAAAGTGCTATGATAGTTCTCAGGATTGTAAAGAGAGGGAGGATACAGTGGAAAGAGCTTTGTCAAAAGGTATCATATAGACAGGAAGACTAAATACTGGTGTTTTAGTTAATAGTAAGGGGTATAATAGTATATTTTTAAAGTAACTATAAAAGATTTCAAATGTTCTCACAACAAAGATCTTTAAGATGATATAAGCTAACTGTTGTGTTTTTCTCATTGTAGAATGTATAATTATCAAAATGCCATATCATATATACATATAATTTCCAAGAAAAGCAAGTACATTGTGTAGCAAGCAATGCTATGTATAGATTTTAAGAATATCATGATAAAAGATGTAAGCAAATAACAAAGGACAAATCTATATAATTCCACTCTTCTTGTAATAGTCAAAATAGAAACAAAAATTAGAAAGATGGTTACTAAGGGTCAGGTGGAGGAATAAGTGCTTATTTGGTATAGAGATCCACATTTTAATAAAACTGCTTGTAGAGTTTCATTGTACCATAATGTGATTACACTTAATGATGTTAATTTGTACATTAAAAACTCATTGATATGGTTATATTAATGCATATTCCTCTCTTAGTAACAAATGAAAAATATAATAGTATTTTCTGAACAGAATAAACATAAAATCTCAATGAGCATATGGGAATCCATTCATATACATGAGTAGTAATAGAGAAAGACATAACAACTTGACATTTTGTTGTAGTTGATAGATAACACCCCATAAATATATACAATTATAAAATTTATCAAATAGTGTGCTTCTCCATTTTAAGAAATGATGATGGAGCTGGGTGATAAAACTGATAAAATGTCGTCATTAATGCAACCTCTCTTGAAGACAATTTAATGATATATAATAAAAGATTTGAAAATATATAAATTCCTCAATTCAGAAATTTAAACTCTGGATATTTATACAATGAATCCCATGAAACAAGCTATAACATTTATTAAAATAGGATTTTCATAAACTAATATTCTACAATACATAGTTGGCTATAGAATCTTATTGTTTTGTTCTATTTTTCTTAAGACTGGGTTTCTCTATGTATTCCTGGCTGTCCTGGAACTCACTTTTTAGACCAGTCTGGCTTTGAACTCAGAGATCTGCCTGCCTCTGCCTTCCAAGTTCTGCAATTAAAGATGTGTGCCACCACCAACCAGCCACAAAAAAAGATTTTTTAACTTTTATTGATTCTTTTCAGATTTCACATCATGCATCCTGATCCCACCCATCTCCCTCCCCCCCCACATCCTCCCTGAGTTTTTGCAACCTCCTCTCTAAAACAAAACAAAATTTAAACGAAAAACCAAAACCTAAACAAAGGAACCAAACCAAACCAAAACCAAACAAAAACAACAACAACAACAAACAACAACAACACACACATACACACACACACACACACACACACGAGAGGAATCTCATCATGGAAGCTGTAATTTGGCCAGTGAGTCATACAGTTCACTCTATAGTCCTTTCATCTTCCCTTGCAAGTGTTGTGGTCTGGTTCAAGGCCTCTGGCTTCTGCTAACCCTCAATAATGGGCTCTCACCGGGGTTTCTCTTGGATATCCTGTTCTTGTCCTGTGTCATGGGGCCCTGCAGTTTTAGATCTGTAGTTTTGTCCCCTTCTCATGTTCCAACATTTCATAGATGAGGTGGATGTTGGGGTGGGCCCACTCATAGCCCTGGTTCTGGGCCTGGGTGGTAACTAGGTTGGTCAGCCTGCCAGCTCTCCCTCATTGCCACCACCTGAGAGAGCTCTCCAGCACTGCCTCAGGCAAGCCATCCCTCCCCTCTCAGCCTGCAACAAGGAGCAGGACCAGTTCTCTCGCTCTCAGGCCCTCTGGTCTGGCTCACCAACACTCACACCACCACCACCAGGGGCTTGCCCAGGCAAGGTGCAGTTCTCTCTCTCTGTCTCTCTGTCTCTGTCTCTGTCTCTGTCTCTGTCTCTCTCTCTCTCTCTCTCTGTCTCTCTCTCTGTCTCTCTCTCTCGATTGCTGTAGGAGGCATGGTGGGTCAGCTCTCCTGCTCTCCTGCCCTCAGGGCTGGCTTACCTATGTCCCCAAAAAACAGGGTTAGCTACAGTGTGCTGCCCTGGCAGGGTACAGGGTCTATTCTCTTATGTACTGCCTTGGCAGGATGCAGGATCCACTCTCCTGTATGCTGCAGCTGGTGAGAGGCAGGGCTAGTTTTCCCACTTTTGTCACCCTGGGGCCAGCTTTTACACCTGTCCTGCCACAGGTAGCAAGGGAGGGGAGTGGGCATCTTGCCCTCGCCCATGCCATCACATGGCAAACAAGGGGGGACAGGATCATCTCTCCTGCTCTCATGCCCTCAGGGCAGGCTCACCAGTGTCACCACCAACAGGGTCAGCTCTAGTGTACTTCCTAGGTGTGGTTCAGGGCCGGCTTTCCCTCGTGCTGCAGCTGGTGATGGATAAGGCTGGTTCTCCAACTCTTGTGACCCTATTTAGCCCTCTCAACCGCCAAAGGTAGCAAGGGGTGGGAGGGTGATGCAACAACTATTCTTAAGAAAAGTATCAAATAGTGCAAAATATGATAACAAATTAGTTGTGTGTGGTCTACACATGTACACATGTGGATTTTTTGTAGCAGTGCAATGTGAATAATGAGTGCAGACAGAATAGGAGAATGGTTCAAGGACTTAGCAGGAAAAGATTTCCTTTCCTTGAAAAAAGATGGCCTTGGGATATAGCTAAATCCTAGAGTATTTGCTTAGCAGGCATGAGGCCCCAAGTTCAATTCCCAGTACCACAAAAAAAGAAGGTAGGTAGAAATATGACATTTAAGAAAAGAAGAAACAAAAGTGAATAAAGAAGGCAAGTAAGAGTTCCAACCTGTTCTTTTTTGGAGGCTGAGGTTTCCGTTCTGTAATCAGTTACTGTAACAGTTGTAATGTAATACACTTTTGTATATTACCTCATGTAATCCTAACAAGCAAGAGCTTCAGTTATCAGTTTCATTTTATAGATGATGAAACAAAAGTATGGAAATTCACATAGTCAATGAAAGGTAGTAATGGATTTCTAGTTTTTGGAACTGCTAAGGACACTGATCATGGAACAGAAGACATGAGATAGAATGTTTGTTGCTCTTCTCATTGTGACTGAAGCCCTTAACAGAAAGAATTTAAAAGATGGAGGTTTATTTGGTTCATGCTTCAGAAGGTACAGTCCATCTAAGTGTACTCTGTGGTAGTTAGAGCATGTGCTAGAGGCTTATTCACAGTATGACCATTCAAGAAGCTGAAGCACAGACCAGAAACCAGAACCAGCACTGAGAATAACTTTCAAGTCCCATCCCTATGACCCTACCTCTGCTACATAGGTCCTATGTCTTAAAGTTGTTACAGCACCTCAATATTCCCACTATTTTGGAATCAATCATTCAAGCTCTAGGAATGGAGATTTTGAGTTTGGCACTTGACCTTCAGGTAAAATGTTGGCTCTGTGAAAAAGAAAATCCTCATACTCTTGGTACTAGAAGCCAGAAAGTCTTCAATAAATTGGTATTTGTCTAGGCCAAGTCATGTAATGAGTTTGAACTCTCACTTATTAGAATTAATTTCCTATTGATTATATATCATTTTGTGAAAATTAAAAGTTTTAAATATACCCCTAATTATGTGAACTATGAGTGTAGTCTTTATGGAATCAGGGTAGGGGATAATATAAAGAAAAATAAGATAATAAATGGGGACATACAATTAGTCTTATGAACCTTATAAAATTTGCATGATGTCTGATGCTCATAAGCTTCCTAAGACTATTTCGTATATATACACACAAGTGTGTGTGTGTGTGTGTGTGTGTGTGTGTGTGTGTGAAATGAGGTTCATTAGTATCACTGAGAGTAGAAGTTTATTTGTCTCATAAATGTTAACACATTTTCCCAGTGCCAAAGTGACAGTGTGGAGTCAGAATTGCTCTCTGCAAAATAAACAACAGAATGTCTGCCAGCTAATTAATGGATAAACACAATATGGTCTAGCCATATAAAAGTAGTAAAACACAAATGGACCCTCCAAACATTATACTAAGTGAACAAAGTCAGTCACAAAAGACCATATGGAATAGACAAATATCCAGACACAGGAAGTAGACACATGGTTACCAGGAGCTGAAGAAAGCGGGGACCTGGAGTTTCTCATTGGTTTGGTAAAAATGTTCTGGTATTAGATGTTGGTGGTTTGTACTAAAATCACTGAACTTTTAACTGATATATTCTTTTTATGCAAATTATAGCTCAATAATTAATTAATTAATGGCAATGATATCAGGTTGGATGAATGTAAAACAGTTTTATCTTTTCTACAGCTTATAACATGTGTTAAATTTACTTATAAAATGAAAAAGAGGAAGGAAGACTTGGGTCTAAACAAACATACAAAAAAGAAAAAATCAGACATGTATCTAAGTAGAAACAGTAGTAATGGTGGCAGACAAATCACACAAGTTATGATTTTTTTCCCAATTGAAACTAGAAAGGAGGGATTATCAGTACATGGGAAATGAGTTTCTGAGCAATTGCTCTCTGTTGCCATGACAACCCAAGGTCCTGATATCCTTGAGATGCAACACAAAGTAAAACCTATCAAATCCTAACTGAAAAATTTCTTCAAACCTCCTCCTGGTGATAGTACTATTGTTAACAGACTAAATGTCCCCAAGAGACACTTATCTCACCCTTTTGATTATTCTGAGAACTATGCTTAGAATAATGTGGAACATGCGTTTCAATTAGTGAACTAGATGATGGTGAACTTTGGATTCTTGAGTATTATCTTTGCCTAGCATAAATGTGGGACCTTGTATAGCCTACTTGATCTCATCTCTTACATGGGCATATCCTGAACTCAGTGATATATCAAATGTGCAATTTTCTAATCCTCATGGCATACAATTGGCCCTATTATGAACTTCCATTATTTCTTTTATTCCTTGGACAAATTCATATTGATTGCTCACCATAAGTTTTAACAGTAGAAATGCAGCAAAAAACCAAAAGATTAAAAATTTGTTTATGTAGTGGTGGAACAGACATAAAAAGAAGTTCAAGCAATATCACTATGCCATACATGTTATAAGAAGGATATATGAAGTATTAGTACAAAGTTCTGGGTTTTTAGTCCACAGACCAGCAGAAGCTGGCATGAGATTTTGAGCCAAAACATAAAGAGCCAAGAAGATATCTGATTGAAGGCCATTTATGGCAAAGGCAATGGCAAGAGCGAAGGTTGCCATAAATGTTTTCTGAACAAATATGAAACTTCTTGCTGATCATAGATCCAAGTGTGCACAGAGAACCAGAGAATTCTGTTCAGAGACAGGAGAGATCAAGGATACAAGGATACATACCTAAACATAATAAAGACAATGTACAACAATCCAACAGTCATCATCAAATTAAATGCAGAGAAACTCAAAGCAATTTCACTAAAATCAAGAACAAGACAAGGCTGTCCACTCTCCCCATACTTATTCAATACAGTACTTGAAGTTCTAGCTAGAGCAATAAGACAACAAAAGGAGATCAAAGGGATAGAAATTGGTAAGGAAGAAGTCAAACTTTCACTTTGCAGACAATATGATAGTATACATAACTGCCCCCACCCCAAATTTCTACCAGGGAACTCCTATAAATTCCTTCAGTAATGTGGCAGGATACAAGATTAACTCAAAAAAATCAGTAGCCCACCTATATACAATGATAAAAGGTCTGAGAAAGAAATCAGAGAAACATCAAATGGCTTTGACTGTGTTTTAATACAGCATTACTTACAAAATTGAAGAATGAGTGCATTGCAGCCACCAGCCACACGTTGCATGCCCTGATTCAGAAGAAAGTATATTTTTATTATATTGTGCTGCATTAGTTTTCATTAAAAGAGGAATTGTGTTTTACTTTTTTTTTCTGTAAAGTTTTATGAACAGGGCAAGCAGGCTACATTTGTCTATATTCAAATATTTCCATTGTTTATCTCCATGGTATGCCATTTATGTACTGAAGTGAATACCATTTACTTGTAGGAGGAGTTCTAATATAGAGCAAATAATTAGACATTTTTATTCTTATTTGCTTTCACTTCATCATGATTTCACTGACCCAATCAGAAAAAATAAAAAATCCTAATTTTGGTATCAGATATGATTTTCTCAACAGCACATCCTCCTTGATCTGCAAGTTACTATGTCCCAGGATGTAAGGAAACTAGTTTTTGTATTCTGTTATATTCAATGTTTCAAGTAAAGATGTTTCTATCATGTTCATCTGAGTCACTTAAAAACTGGCAATATCATTTACTTGAGTACTAAGAAAGTGGTAGTTACAAATAACATGCCATAATTAAATACTGTATCAGAAAACAAGCAATAAACAGCCACTTACTTGAGCTTACCCTTCACTGCAGCATGTTTAATTGCATTGCAATGGGCTAGACTGTGGGTAAAATTAATTATTGCTCTTAGGAAACAAAACCCTAAGCTGGTTAAAAAAATTATCATTTCATTCTTTGCTCTCAGTGTTTGAAAGTCATTTCACCATAATTGTAGGAGATACGTTTGGTAAGACAGTATTTAAAATAAACAAGATGGTAAAATATAAATATATATTTGGTAAGACAGAATTTAAAATATGTAAGGTGGTAAAATAAAAGATGATATGGTCAATACAAAATTTGGAATATAAACTCCAGATTTTAAAAGTTGTTTTTTTCCTCTGTGTTTTTATTTTTCTCTTTACTGGTCATAAGAGAAAAAGACATGTTTCTTGCAAGAATTTCTAAAACAAAGTATGTTCCAGTGATTACAGTTGACATTCTATTCTGGCACTAACTGAAAAATATGTGTCTAAAGGTCACCCAAAGCTTTGAGGTATTCGTTGGATGAAAATCAGGTGTACCTGGTGATGTAGTTGTCACTGTATTATGATGTGATTATTGCCATACTGGTTAATCTTCAATTAGATTGGGTTACAAAGTGCCTAGAAGGTCCATAAAGCATATCTCTGTAAGGATGTTTCCAGACATGCTTACAAGTGAGAGACTCCCTATAAATGTGAGCAGTACCATCCCATGAATGGAAAGTACGTTGAATAAAAGTAGAAATAGAAAAGACCGTACTAGAAGTATTATTTCACCACACTTACTGATCACCACAATGTGAGCTGATTTACTGTACCACATCCTTTGTCTCTGTCTCTGTCTGTCTCTCTGTCTCTCTGTCCCTGTCTCTGTCTCTGTCTCTTTGTGTGTGTGTGTGTGTGTGTGTGTGTGTGTGTGTGTGTGTGTGTGTCTTACCTACAGTGGTAATGGGGATGGAGACAGAGATGGTTATTGGATCCCTTAAATCTGGACTTTGAGATGATTGTGAGCCACCATGTAGGTGCTGGGAAATAAATGCAGGTCCTCTGCAAGAACAGTAAGTACTCTAAACCACTTAACCCCTTCTCCAAACCACAGGTATTCTTTTGAAATGTATTTAGTTATAGAAATGAAAAACTAACTAATATGTAAAATTGGTACCACAAAGGTTGTTGCAGTGAGTTCCATAGAATGTGGTTCAAAAGAAAGCTGGAGATGATTTGTTAGAAAAAATTGAAGAACTTAGGATATACAACATAAAGAAATTTTTAAGTTCACCAGCAGAGTTTAACTGGGGGATTCTAGTGAGAACTCAGAATTCCAGAATGCTAATAGAAATTCAGTTAACAAAAAATTTGCTCATATGTTTCTGATTGTCAATAATAATCTACAGAGATCTTTTGGAGATGGCACTAGAGGACATCTATATTGCACTGTGGCAAGAACCTTTTATTTTTCCCTTTTTCTGAAATTTTGTGAGAAGTTAAATTTAAAAATGACTAATTTTCTGGAGGTAATTTCAGATCAGGCTTTGGAACTCAGGATGTGGTGTAATCATTGTTTCCCCATTTTTAGTTAAATTTCTGGTGCAAATTGTGATAACAAAGAAAGCAGAGTGGATTTTTAAAATGGGAGCTTTTCCAACTAAATTCTCACCATGTGCAGCCATTTACAAAAGTGTTGACTTCTAGTATAAATACAGAGGATTATCAGAAATGGTGACCTATCCCCATGGGGAAACCTGTGGACAGCTAGAACACAGTGCTCCTGTGCAGTTTCTTTTTTCCTTCAGTCTTGCAAAACCCACTTAATCTAAAGTTTCTTAGCCAAGCATTTTTTTCTTCCTTTTAATGAGACCCTTTTATTCACACAATCTATTTTGAGCTAATATTTGTATAAAATATTAGGTTGTGGTAAAGACCATTTCTTTTTAGTATGGAAATCCAATGCATCCAGCAGGCATTTGTTGGATATATTTGAATAATTTTAAAGAAACAGAATGAAACAAAACAAAATCCCATTTTACTCTGTTAATTTACTAGAATCCATGCTGGTTGGATTTAATGGCTGACATTTATGTTTCTGACTTAAAGAGGATTCACCTCACTTTGCAGCGTCTCAATTTAATGCTGATTTAATTGATCAGCTCCTTTTATGACTTTTTTTATTACAGAAGAAAAATGATATTTTTATTTCTATATTCTCAGTACCTTGCAAACATCAAGTTTTTCTGGGAACACCACCTGCTTTTTTATTTATGATTATTTGAAGCTATTCCAGTTCTGAGTGTTCAGGCAGCTCACAAGTGATTTTTCAATATAAACATGTTCTTTGAATACCATGGATTTCTCTTTTTACAGCCAGAATGTCAGTTCAGCTACTTAGCACAAAAGGATAAAAACAAAACACACAAAACCCTTATCATATTATATTTTCCACAATCCCCACTCAATTTATCAGCATAGACACTAAGGCAATGAAGTCAGAGAGTAGTAATTAATGGAGAAGGAGGTTCCAGAGATCATTATAAGAAAAGCAGCACTGGAAAGGTGGGCAGCAGGTCTTATTCCATTTGACCCTGTTTTAGGGAAGGGAGCATGCTCTCCTGAAAAGTCTACATTATAAGAACTTGGAGGAGATGGGTACTATATTAATGGGCCATAAAATGTCTTAGTGAGGACTGGAGAAATTACTCTGTAGTGGTTAAGATCAATAGTTATTCTTCCAGAGAACACTGGTTTGATTCCAGGCAGGGTGGAATTCTACAATTTTCTGCAACTCCAGTTCCAGGGTATCCAATAACCACTTCTGATCTGTGAGCATCAGTCATGCACAAGGTACAGAGACATAAATGCAGGCAAACACCCATACATATGAAGTTAAAATAAGTTCCTTTTACTGAAAATAGACTCTTTTTTTTCATAAAATACATCCCGATTATTGTTTCACCTTTCCTCCAAGCCTCTGCTCCCATCCAGACTGACCCCTTTCTGTCTCTCATTAGAAAACAAACAGGCTTTTAAAAGATAATAATAAAATAAAATAAAATAAACCTAAGACACATCAGAGTTGAAAAAAATCGTAGCAGACATCACTCCAGCCTTTGTTTTTCCTTGGCATCTGGGAATCAGCCCATAGGAGAATGTCTAACAGACCTCTATGCTTCTTCACCGTTTCCCCAATAAACTGCCACTTTTCTGGAACTATCCATGTGTCTCTGTACAACTCATTGTAAAGAGGCAAATGAACCTGGCAATGTCAGTGTTTGCTCTCTGGACTCATATCTGCAACTGTAGAGTGGCACCTGACAGTGCTTGCTTCAAATAAACAAAGAAAGGACCTGAAACCTTTCTGACTGCAGCTGTCCAAACAGTTCCTTCAAATCACTCATTTCATGCAAATTTGGTTTTAGTGTCCAAAAGGAACACATTCTATCAAGGGGAGAAGCAACACGACATGGAAAGCATATGTATGAACAGGATGGGATACTTCTCCTCCACTCCCTTAGTCAAAAGGGCTACAAATGGGGTAGCAGGGTACAAGAGGGAATATGGGGAGAGATAACCAACATTGAAGGCCAGCCGGGAAAAAGCCATACCAAAACCTGTGATTATAGATGCTTCATAAAATGTATAATTATACATAAATAAAGAGCAGTTTAATAGGGTTACCCAGACACCTTGTGTTAGCCAATAAAAACCTCAGTACCAGGAATGAATTACTTCTTTCTAAGTTGTTGGCCAGTGGAGGTCACATATGCTCTCAATCATTACAGGTTATTGTCAATACTCCTGGCTAACTCGAAGATCTTAACACTAAGACCCTGTTGCAGAAGACAGCAAATACTTGAGTCACAGAACATAAAGAAATCAAGCTGGTACTCAGCAGGAAGCTTCATCCACACTGGCTAGCATTCATACTGCTGTAAGGTGCTATGAACATAGAAGAAGTAGAAAAGTAAGCCTCAATCCCACTAAGCTGTGGACCCAGCAAGCTACAACGATGACTGGCCTGACAAGATATAGGAACTGTCACAGTAATGGCACTCATGGGAATAGCCAACCACTCTCTAATTAGATCAAACGTCTTATCCATGAGGTGGAACCATTACCTGGCACTACTAAAGGGGCCAAGAACCTATAGCTAGAAAGGCTGTAGACTCTAGGGGGAAACCCAACACTATTATTCTGCTAGATGGACATAGTAGTAAAACAATTCCTAATGACTCGTGTCTAAACCCATAGACCTGAGCACCTCTGAGCCCCCATCAGAAAAGCTTCTCCTTGCAGTTGATGGCAATTAACACAGAGATTCTCAAAATGGTCAACTGCAGAGATAACGGAAAATTCAGCCCTAAATCAGACATTCATATCACACCCCTCTCCCAGGGCTCAGTGATCTGGAAGGAGGCAAAAAGACTGTAAGAGTCAGTGATGGTTGACAACACCAAAGAAACAATGTTTTCCAGACACAACAGGACTGTTAGGTCTCAAACCTAGGACAAATGCCTAACTTAGGTACTCATTAACATATAAAAGTGGATGCTGGCCACCAGGTTCTCCCTGCATCCCTCAGTACCCAACTGTTATGGGGTATGCCTGGCTGCCCATCCCCAAATGCCCTTCCCTATATAATCCAGCCATTTTGATAATCTGCCCCATTTTAGTCTATTATTTACACTCTTGACCCAGGCTGCCTCTTTTGGTCAGCATCTTGTCTCCTCTCTTTCCTTGCCCTCTCCTGGAGTGGCCTGGCCCAGTCTGGACATGTTCATTCTGGACTTTCCCAGATGTCCCTGCCTCTGACTATGCTCTCCCTTTTATTTGTAAATAAACCTTCTCCTCCACAATACCTTTGTAATTTCTTTGTTTCATTCGTTTGGTGCTGAAAATATGGGAGTGGCATAAGTGAGTTCCTTCCCAAGGAACTAAACTGCTCATCTGACTCTTCTTGGGTATATATGGATCATTATTTCTGCTGGCTTCTGCCACCCAAAATTTGATTCCAAATTCTAGAGTCTGATTCTTTAGCTGCTGCTTCCCACTACCTGATTTCTAAACATCTGTCTCTCGTCTATTCATTATAAGTGTCTCTCTGGGCTCTGTCCTGCTATGTCCTCCGTGTGGGCACCTTTATATGCTCTATGCTACACTGATGTGTACATCTCCTTTTTCTCCTGCCCTCTATTCCTCTGCACTGCTATACTCAGTAGACATCTCTCTTTTCTCCTGCTCTCTCCTCTTTCCTTCTCTGCTGGATAAGTGTCAACCTGAGCTGCCTGCTTTGTTTACTCTTACTACATAAGCCACAACATTGCTCCAGGAAGCTCCTCTCATAACCATTGGGCTCTAATCACAAGGATAAGGGACACCTTTCCTCTGTAATTCGGAACATTTTTCTATACACTTTTTTTTGGCTTCTATGGTGCTTTATAACCTGTTTCCTCTCAGCTCCGTCCTGCAGCTTCCCTAAGAGTCTGTGACACCTATGCTCTCTCTTGGAGTTTATAGAAATTCCCTTCAGTGTAGTTTTGTTTTTGACCCTCCCTATGGCTGAGTTCATTTTGTGACCCTCCCTCCTTTTCTCCTTTAACTCAATTCCTTCCATGGTCTTAGATTTTATTAAAGTCTCACTGTCTTACTGCAAATGGCTTGGCCTCTGTACAGCTCAATGACCAAAGATGAACACTCTAGTTCCAAATTCTCACAGATTTTAACAACTTCTGCCACTGCACAAACAAATGATCCCAGAATCTCTTATATATAAATTTGCTCAGCTCTACACTGTTGCCAGAGTCTTCCTGCCTTGCCCACAGTCAGGACAAATCCTTGTCACCCGCCAGTCCCACAGCCGCTCAGACCCAACCAAGCAAACACAGACACTTATATTGCATACAAACTGTATGGCCGTGGCAGGCTTCTTGCTAACTTTTCTTATATCTTAAAGTAACCCATTTCTAGAAATCTATACCTTGCCACGTGGCTCGTGGCTTACCAGCATCTTCACATGCTTCTTGTGCTGGCGGCATCTGGCAGTCAGTCCTTCTGCCTTCCTGTCCTTTTATTTCTCCTCTCTGTTAGTCCCACCTATCCTTCCTGCCTAGCCACAGCCGATCAGGTTTTATTTATTGATCAATCAGAACAACTTGACATACAGACCATCCCCCAGCACAGCCAAGTGCAGACCATCTCAGAAACCTGCACTCAGGCCCATGGTCCTAATCATCCTCTATGCGGACCTGCTGGGTAACGCCACAAAGAACCCAAGAAGGGCTCCCACAGGACATACAGAACATCCCACAGCACTACACTGCCTCTACTTCCTATTCTTCTTCTTCTTCTTTTTTTTTTTTTTTTTTTTTTTTTTTTTGGTTTTTCGAGACAGGGTTTCTCTGCGTAGCTTTGCACCTTTCCTGGAGCTCACTTGGTAGCCCAGGCTGTCCTCGAACTCACAGAGATCTGCCTGGCTCTGCCTCCCGAGTGCTGGGATTAAAGGCGTGCGCCACCACCGCCCGGCTCTACTTCCTATTCTTAAAAAATCCTTTATTTCTATGATTTCTCTGTACTCTGATCTCAAAAATCTAGACTGTGCTGTAAGCTATATCTCAAGATTTGTAAGCTCATTGGATATGGTTAAAATACCTATAAAATCTGTAACAAAATTTGGCTTACAACTTGGAATACATGGTGGAGTAACACACCCAAGTGAGAATGTGCTGTCTCTAGAATCCAAAGAGGCCCACTAAACATTTTGCTTTTTTCTTGTTTGTGGGAGGGGCCAGGTGTAATAACTTGTCCCTCTCACCTTAGAAGGAATATGCCTGCATACCCCACACCACTGATAGAAGGTCCTTGAATTGTGGATGAATTAATTTCCCATCCTCTGATATGCATATATGTTACTAATGAGTTCAAAGTGGTTGATACCACATGGTCACTTGGTCCAATCAGCAGAATGTCATCAATATAGTGTACTAGTGTGATATTTTGTGGAAGGGACAGATGATCAAGATCCCTTCTACGTAATGACACAAAGCAAGAGTATTAATATATCCCTGAGGCAAAAGTGTAAAGGTATACTGCTGGCATTGCCAACTGAAAGCAAATTGCTTCTGGTGGTCCTTATAGACAGGTACCAAGAAAAATGCATTTGCTAAATCAATAGCTGCATACCATATACCAGGTGATGTGATAATTTGCTCAAGTACAGACACTACATCTGGTACAGCAGCTGCAAATGGAGTTTCTACCTGACTGAGTTTTCAATAGTCAACTGCAATTCTCCACGATCCGTCTTTTGCACTGGCAAGATAGAAGAATTAAAAGGAGATGAAGTAGGAACAACCACCCCTGCATCTCTCAAGTCCTTGATGGTTATACTTATTTCGCAGTTCCTTGTGGGATGTGATACTGGTTTTGATTCACTATTTTCTTTGGCAGAGGCAATTCTAAAGGCTTCCATTTAGCCTTTCCAACCATAATAGGCCTCACTCCATAGTTCAGGGGAACAATGTGAGAATCTAAGTATATCAATCCCAATTGTATATTCTAGAACTGGGGAAATAACCACAGGATGAGTTCAGGGACCTGCTATGAGTCAGACATCAGACAAATACCCCTTAGTCACCTGGCCTCCACAAGCCTCTACTTTAACTGGAGGGCCACAATGTTTCTTGGGATCTCCCAGAATCAGTGTCAATTCAGAACCAGTACCCATCAGACCCCAGAAAGTCTGATTGTTTCCTTTCTCTCAGTGTATGGTTACCCTTGTAAAAGGCCCTAAGTCCCTCTGGGGAAGAACTGGGGAAAGGCTAACTGTAAAACTTTTAGGTATCTTCTCAGGGTCCTTCCTCAGGGGAACCTAGCCCCCCTTCATTCAAGAGGTTCTGGGTCTGCAAACTGGCTCAAGTCTGGAAATTGATTTACTGGCCAAGCTTGCCTTTTACTACTATAAAATTCACCTTGTATGTGCTGACCATTATGGCTTAGGACATTATGAACATTATTTTGTCTACACTGAACATTAAAATATCTATAATCACTTTGCCTCTGCCATAATGCTGCCACCTGGCCCCTGCTACCTCAAGCCAATTAAACACATTGCACTTAATTCATTCAATTGAGCAGCAGCATCTCCATCCATAAGGTCTGGCGCAAGGAACAGGGTAACAACAAAACTCTTCAAATGTGTTGGTGCCCCTCTCACCATTTTGTGTCTTATAGGATTCATGAAGAGCATGTCTTCTGGGCATTCCAATTGTGGAAGATTAGATTTTACACAGTGTACCCACTCTAATATTTTAATTTCCTTGAACCTTAAAAATCCCTTCATCAACACTAAGCCAAGGGATATCAGGCATCTCCAACTCCATTTTAGTAGGCCGTCTTTAAATAAATGCTTTAGTCAATCATTCAAACAAACTTTTGACACCTGTTTTAACTGTGTGAGCCTTCATATTAAACGTAAAATTTCCACTCAGAGGGCTTATATCAATAAATTCAGCCTAATCTAGTTTTATGTTCTTTCCATCATTATTGCATACCTTAAAATCCATTCCCACACATATTCCCCAGACTTCTGCTTGAATGACTTAACAAACTCATTAAGCTCCTCAGTAGTGTAGCACACTTCCTCATGGACTATACTTTTTACCTCCCCTCTAGGAGCCTGATTTGCCTTGAGTCTGGTTATAGGTCCAGAGACAACTATTGGCGGGCCTTGAAGGACATTAGTATTATCTTGATGGCATTTCTTTCTAAGTTACTACTGGTTTAGCAGACCCTGAAGGATTTATTTCCTCAGTGTAAAGTGAAAAGGGCAATATTTCAAGGGGTAGAGCTGATGGTACTACTTCCTCAGGTGAGATAAAACCTTGGGAATCTGAAGGTTCAAAGTTCTTAGCTTCAATAGGGTCCTCCCACACATCTCCATCTCAGGTTATATGATCCCCTTCTTTATCAATTAATGCTCTTACTTTAAATGCTGACACCCTCTGAGGCTGAGACTTGAATTTTCACTATAATTCAGTCAATCTTATAATGAAGACTGGGGTGTGATTTTGTGCAACTCAAGCTCTGTGGCTGCTGGAGCGAAGAGTCTCTTCCAGGGCACATCAAGAAGCCTTTACACTGTTTATTCACATCTGGAGTTGGTCAATTTTATTATTAAGTTCATTGTTGTCCTCCACCATATTCTGAAGTTGGTTAATTTTATCATGGAGCTCATTTATCAATTTATCCAGAGATATTAAGAGCAACCAACCAGCAGCATCATTTTCCTCATTTTCTCCCAAACTGTTAAAAGTTTCATATATAGAGTCATTAAATCCATTACCACTCACTATTGATGAACCAAGATAATCAATGGCATTTATCTCTTTAAGTTTGTACCATGGGCTTTTAGTACTCTCTGACCTTCCAGGACAGGCTGGCTGGCTTGGAGGACTGGAGAGGCTTCAGTAGCTGAAGGTGCTGACGAATTAAGAAGCCTATTCCAGATACTTAAAAGATTCATCCTTATACTTCTGTTTCTTTAGAACTACTCCTGGTAACAAAGTCTGTATTAGTCAGGATTCTCTAGAATCATAGAACTTATAGAATTAATAGATATATAGACAGATAGATAGATAGATAGATAGATAGATAGATAGATAGATATAGAGATAGAGATAGAGATAGAGATGTAGATATATGGGAATTTATTGGGATGACTTACAGGCTGCAGTCCAACAATAGCTAGCTGTGAACAAAAGGTCCAAGAATCAATTGGTTGATCAGTACCACAAGGCTGGGTGTCTCAGCTGGTTAGTTGTATATGCTGGAATCCCAAAGAAGCAGACTCCAATGTCAGTGAAGAAATGGATGTGTTGACAAGGTGAGGGCAAGCAGGCAAAGAAGGAACTCATCCCCTTCCTTCCTCCATTGTTCTTCCAGCAGAATGTGTGGCCCAGATTAAAGCTATGCCTTCCAGTCTTGAGATTTGGATTAAAGGTGTGTGTCATCCAGCCTCAAGATCCAGATCAAAGGGTTGTTGTCTTCCTGCCTCAAGGTCTGGATCATAAGTGTGCCCTCCATTTCTGGATTATAGTTCATCGTAGATATATGCAAGCTGACAACCAAGAACAGCCATCACACTGTTCTTGTTTTTAACTCAAAATCATTTTTGGTTCCCCAAACTTTTACTATAATGGCATGCCCCATTACCTACCCTGATTACTGCCTTTACTATAATTCAGTACAAATTATAAACAGTAGCATTACACTGGTAATGCTAACATATCTAAAGCTTTTATCTCTTTTTGTAAACAAAAATTCTTGTAACTAGTAGGTTTCTGCCCCCCAATAATAAGTTTCTCTGCTGACACAGTAAGCCCAATCAAGCCAAATTTAAAAAAGTCTAGCAGCAGGTTTATTGAGAGCAAATCCAGGGCAGGTTCTCTGATACCAGCGATCATGGCCAGAGAAGTCATGTGCCCAAACAAAAGCAGGGAGATTTATAGGTTGTAGGTGAGGGGTGATGATGTGTCTGCCACAAGCTGGGTTTGTGTCCAAGTAAGGTCCAAAGCTGAGTGCTTAGGAGGGGAGTTGGGTGGCTGGCGACTTCAAGGGGGGAAGCTGCAATAGCTTCCAAGAGTGAGGCACTGGGCTTGTGGAGCCTCCCATTTGTTCAGAGATTCTGAGTAGTTGGGGTCTAGAGAGATAGACAGGCATGTGGCTTCTCAGACCATGCAGGGATGAGCCGGAGGATTCCAGCCAAACAGTAACTGTCAAGACATTGACTTGAATCCACCTCTTACAGGTCAAAATGACACTAGATAAGTACTCCTAAGTTTCCCCACCTGCCTATTCCTAAGGGTGGGATCTCTCTCCCTTTTTCTGATCTTGTGACTTCCTTCCCACAACTACCAGGTCCTTGGGCCTAGAAGTTTCAAATATACACCCTGGATAAAAATTTTCCCCTAAACTCCTTAACTTTACCTTCTGTCCCTAGTCTATCTGTCCCAGAAAATTTCAAATCAACTGCAGACTGCTCCAGCAACTTTCCAGCCCCTGGTGTTACCTTGAAATAAGCATTCTAGATGGTTCCAAAGCACAAGCCCCAGATGATCCAACTTCACAAACTGCTCCAACACTGCCTATAACTTCCCTAGCCCAAAATGCTCCCTCAGAGACTGAATAGCAAATGAAACTTGGCCAGCATTCCAGCTGGCCAAGTTTCCATTAACATATCAAAGCCAACACTGGCCACCAGGTTCTCCTAGTATCCTCAGTTTCTACCTACTTTAGGGCTCTCCTGGCTGGCATGCCCCATTACCTACCCTGAACTCTGCAGCCCATGTACTGGACTGGGCTTCCCTGCCTCCAGCTATTGGCCTTTCTATATCTCAGCCATTTTGGCTATGCCATTCCCTTGACCCAGGCTGGCCCTCTTGGTAAGTAGCTCTCGCTTCTCTTCACATGGCCCAGCTCAGGGTCATGTTTACTCTGGACTTTCCAAGATGTTTCTGTCTGCTTGTGCTCTCCCTTACATCTACAAAAAAGTTTCTCCCACACCATACCTAGAAGCAGTCATGTCCTTCCTTTTTTATTTCTTTTCTTTATTCAAAGAAAGATGCACATAGGAACTCAAAGTGATTTTTTTTTAATGCTACAGATGCATGTGAGGGATGCATTCTACCAGGGGAGGTAGAAGAGCAAAGCAACGATTTGAAATAAATTACAATGGTTAGTTCATACTGCAACTTGAGCTGTGACTCTTCTTTGCAGATCCTCTCATTTGTGTTGAAGGGTTTAGAAGTAGGAGCCAAAAAAACCAAGTGGTTTCCCTAAGAAGCAAATACAGCTCATTCTTGTTCTTAGAGCTAAACAAAATGAAGACATTTCCTGTGTTTCCCTGGGAACCTGTGCCCAGGAAAGACTCAAGAGTCATTTGGGACAAATTAAGGGCTCTTATACTGCCCACAGCTATTTGTGCTTTAGGTATTGTGATGTCTCAGAGAAGCTGGAACTAAAACATACGCTTTCAAGAGAATTTAGGAAGTTTGAAGAGTGTGATTCTTCAAACCATTAATGCCAGTTTCTTCCATTTCTGTGGTTTGGTTTTCCCTCTGAGGTGAGTCTTATCAGCAACACTCTGGAGACTCAGTGTCCTCTGACAGTGTTTGATTCTCATGGTGATTCATTATGATCCACTCCTCACAGAGCCCACTGTGAAGTTTTCCTCCATGTTAGGAAGTATGGCTTGCCAATGGTGCAGTTCACATGATTTCAGGGAAAGAGGAAGAGAAGAGCACCCTGTCAGAAAGGCTCCAATTCATTAAGTGATGTCACCTGACTGCCTTCCTAAGTGTACTCTAAAAAGGATGTCATTAGAAATGGCACTTCATGGTGATATAAACCACAGCCAACAAATGCTGTTCTGAAATTACATTCCTAGATAAATTTAAAGGAAAATGCCCAAATTTCCCATTTCCTGGGTATTATTAATATAAACTTGATAATTGCTGATAACCAGTCCACTGTTTTGGGATTTTGTTTCGTGTGCTCTCTGGGACTTTATTACTTATGAATAATAATTACTTAATATATATATATATATATATATATATATATACTTAAAACAAGTAAATTATCCAGCAGAGTTTCATAATTAGTTTAAATTAAGTTAAATATCCTTCTAGGAAGCCCCCAAGTGACATTTTTAACCTTCCCACTGTAGCTCTTCTCAGATAACCTTAGGAATTCAAGGGGTAAATATCTTGTCCCCTAGCATCAAAACACATTCATTATTAGAAGGTTTTGGAAATGAAAAGATATGACTAAATCATATTCATTTGTTGAGGTTTGATGCCATCCTTTCAGTAGCCAGTCTTACTCTGAAATTACCACCAGTGGATACTACAAACCCACAGTGCGCATTTGCTCCCTATTTCCAACCTGCAATGAATAGGCTGCTTGTTAACTGCTAAGGTTACCTGACAATCATGTCTCATCCCAGCCACTAACTGGACTATTTTGTTGTATTTAGATGCCATGATCTTAAAGCAAGCTTTTCATAATCATAAAATTATCTTCAATGTACTGACAAAATTAAAGCTACTACTATTTTTACATAAAGGAACCTCCCAACCGATATTTTGGTCAACAATTATTTTCCTAACATTCTCCTCCATCCTTTCCCTCCCACCTTCTTTCCTTCCTAACTTTTATACTAGAATAGTTTCAAGGTTCTAAGTATCAAAATTGAGTCACTAATACAAAAATTAGAAGCAGAGTTCTCTCACACACACACACATCTCTATGACAAAAATTATCCAGAGAATTCATTGGCAGTGCTACTACACTCCAATTATGCTGCTTGTACAAGTATGCTTGTGTATTAATGGTTGTCTCCACCAATGATTTGAAGCAGACTTGTACAACAATCAACAATAATCAATGTTCCTTGTTTCAATATAGCTTACACGAACCTCTTAGTTTTGTCTTTAAAAGCCTTAGACCACACCAGGGAGAACAGGTGAGTGACCCACCTGCCAGCAAAACTGCCCCAGTCCCTAGAGTCTGTTCCCAAAGACCCACCCCACAGCCCATGCCACCCTATCACCTACCTTGTTTCAGGGCCCTGGCCCCAACATCAGCTGACTTCTGGACTTCTACTGATCAGATGCAGGTCACCCCAAGTCAAAAGAACAGAGACCCACTGCTGCACCAAAGGTCAAGCTAACTTCCAGAATGCCAGCTCCTAACTTGCACAAATTCCCTACTAGATCATGTTACTCCTAACCTATCATGACCATGAGGAAGGAGAGAGACAACACTTATAGGTTCCAAAGATTTTAATAATTCACCACATAAGTGGATCACTGATCCATCAGGGCTTCAGGACAAGGGCTTGGGAGCCTTCTCCTGACAGTCCTAAGCAGGGGTTTCTAAGTGAGGTTTCTAAGCACAAAATTCATGAACATTTCTTGCTAAGTTACAGTTACAATTTTTAATCAATCAGGATTGAGACATTAGGTGCTGCCTTGAATTTTCCATCATTGTCAATTAATACACATTTCAAGCTTTTCAGTCCAACCAATCAGATTAATTTGTTCCTTCTGCTGTTGGGAACAGCCATAATGTTTCTAAAGAACTAAAGATGCAAAATGACTATTTCTATGGTTTTTGGGAGGCGGTTGATCAGCCATTAGAAAGTTCTCAGCTCCCCTTGGGCTTGAGAACCTGAACTTTATTTCACCCTTCAGGTAAAATGGAGTCGGAAGTGAAAATGGCAGTACTCAGGCACTAAAACTGAAAATTAACAAATGGGACCTCATGAAACTGAAAAGCTTCTATAAGGCAAAGGACACTGTCTAAATAACAAAATGGCAGCTTACAGAATGGGAAAAGATCTCCACTAACCCCACATCTGACAGAGGGCCGATTTCCAAAATATATAAAGAACTCAAGAAATTAGACATCAAAACAAACAAACAAATAATCCAAATAAAAATGGGGTACAGATCTAAACAGAGAATTCTCAACAGAAAAATCTCAAATGGCTGAGAATCACTTACAGAAATGTTGAGCATACTTAACCATCAAGGAAATGCAAATCAAAACAACTCTGAGATTCCATCTTAGACCTGTCAGAATGGCTAAGATCAAAAACACAAATGACATCTCATGCTAGAGAGGATTTGGAGCAAAGGGAACACTCCTCCACTGTTGGTGGGAGTCCAAACATGTACAACCACTCTGCTTTGAAAATCAATATGGTGGTTTCTCAGAAAATTAGGAATCAATCTACTTCAAGATACAGACATATCACTGCTGGCCATATACCCAAAGAACTCTCAATCATACACAAGGACACTTGCTCAACTGTTTATAGCAGTTTTATTTATAATATTCAGAAACTGGAAACAACATCGATATCCCTCAATTGGATAAATAGATAGAGGAAATGTGGTATATTTATACAATGAAGTATTACTCAGTTGTTAAAAACAATGACATCATGAAATTTGCTGGCAAATGGATGGAACTAGTAAAAAATCATCCTGAGATATGTACCCCCACAGACCCAGAAAGACAAACATGATATGTACTCACTCATAAGTGAATATTAGCCATAAGTAAAGATAATCATGTTACAATTCACAGACCCAAAGAAGCTAATTAACAAGGAAGGCTCAAGAAGGGATGCATGAAACTCACTGTTAAGGGAAAATAAAATAGACATAGCTGTTGCATGGAGGGGTCTGGATGGCGGGTAGGAATGGAAACAGGAGGGATCAGGTGGAGGGAGGGTGGAGGGGAGAGAGTACTGGGATAGACAACTGGAATCTGAGGGCATCTCTGGGAGGATCTAGAAATTTAGTATAATGGAAACTCCCAGCAATCTATTTGGGTGACCCTAACTAAGACTTCTAGTGATAGGGACACAGAGCCTGAACCAGCTATCTCCTGTAACCAGGCAAGATTTCCATTAGAGGGACTCCAACACCAACACAAGCCACAAAACCTTCAACTTACGATTTGCCCTTCCTACAAGAGGTGCTGGGTAAAGGGGGCACAAAAATGTGGAAGTGACCAACAAAGGACTGGCCCCAGCTTGAGATTCATACCATGAGAGGGAGCTCACTCCTGAGGCAGGGTTCCCCAGAGACCTGGCATAGAACCAAACATGACTATCAAAAAAAGTCAGTGAAATGATTCCTAATGCTATTCTGCTCATAGATTGACAGTTAACCCAACTGTCATCAGAGGGGCTTCATCCAGCAACTAAAGGAATCCGATGCAGAGATGCATAGCCAAACATTAGGTGGTGCTCAGGAAATCCTGTGGAAGATGGGGAAGGATTGTAGGAGCCAGTGGGATCAAGGACACCACAGAATCAACTGGGTAAACACAGAGGCTCACAGAAACTGAACTGACAACCAGGGAGCCTGCTTGGGAATGACCTAGGCCCTCTTCACATATATTACAGTTGTGTACCTTGTTCTTTTTGTGGGACTCTTAACAGTGGGAATAGGGGCTGTCTCTTACTCTGTTGCCTGCTTTGGGGACCCTTTCCTCCTATTGGATTTCCTTTTATAGCCTTAATAGGAGAGGAGGTTCCTAATCTCACTGTAACTTGATATACTATGGCTGGCTCCATAGTATATCATGGGAGTATACCATGGGAGGTCTGCCTTTTTCTAAACAGAACAGAATAAGCAGAGTGGATGGGTGTGGTAAAATGGGAGGTGCAGGGGAGGGAGTGGGAGGAGAGAAGGGAGGGGAAACTGCAGGTCTGGATGTAAAAACAATATATATATATATAAAAAAGCTTTCTTTATGCACAAATGTGTTTGGGTACACCAATGGTTCCCCCTAGCATGCATGTCCCAGATTATAACTCCCTATTATTCTCCATTCAACTGCTTGTATTGGAGTATTAATCTCTTTGTTGATTATATTAGGATGATATATAATGATTTGATTTGGTGGTCCCATGACACATGTTCCTCTAAGACATTGCTGTGCTGTGATAGATAATAGATTGTTATCTATCTGGAGCTGTTACTGGAGAGATGGGTTCTGGAAAACAGACATTTAATTCATTTTAATTTACTTTTTTAATTTGTGAGGGTTATATGTATCTCTCTGTGTGTATGTGCATGTGAATTCAGGTGCCCAAAAGAGATGATGTTAGATACCTTAGAGATGGAGTTACAGGTAGTTGAGAACCACCTGATATGGATGCTGGAATCCAAACATGGTTCTTCTGTAAGAATCAGACACATTTTTAACTGCTGAGACATCTCTCTAGCTCCTTAGTTTTGTTAAATTAAACACATTTTAGTATTACTTTATTTTATGATTCATTAATACTTTGTGTAAAGGGCAAGATTTTAAAGACAAAACCAAAAGGTTCATGTAGGCTATGTTGAAACAAAAAGCATTGGTTATAGGTACTTGTACAAGTAGGCTTCAGGTCATTGGTGGAGACAACCATTACTACACAATTATGCTTGTACAAGCAGATTAACTGGAGTGTAGATCCAATATTCCTTATATATATATTTTATTTTCATTATTCTTTCTTTTATAGGGAAGAAAACAAACAAATTAATTGATTTCAAAAGCCATGTCACAACCACCAGCAAGAGCAATGTAGTAGCATAAAATAAAGGGAAGAATATTAAGTATTTTTAATTAGTCATAAACACAACATTTATTGTGATATCCTTAAAGGCAGTAGTTATTATTGTTTTGTTTATGGATGAGAAGAGAATGAAAAGTTATACATGGCAATAAAAATATTCCATTCAGTAGAAAATCTACCTTTCATATGGACAAAACAAAGCTGAGATATGACCCAGAACCTGATCAAATCACATCATGACCACGGAGCTATGTATACTGCTTCTTCTGAACAATTTTACTACCTAAGTATCCAAATGATATTTGGCTGTATAAAAACGGTTAATGAATATCTAATTCAGCATCAAAACATACTCACAGTTTTGAATGTTGGGATTATAGGCATAAACAACCACATCTGACTCTAGAAAGCATAGTTATAAAACAAAAACTTTAATAGCAAATCAATTGTAAGTGCTGAAGATAGATAAGAGTTGTGTGTTAATACACACACTGAAGGATGCTTCTTAGGAACCATATTGGGGTCAGATCAGAAAGAAAATATGTTGTCACTCACATTATCTTACATCTACTATAACATATCAAGAATTAACATTTATATATAAATTTCTATATATACATTGAACATGAAAGAATTAACATTTATGTGTAAATATCTGTACATCAAAAACAAATACTACACAGTCTTTAGTTCTTGATACATCATAAGGAAGAACTAGTCTTCTGTATACTGCTGTGATTTGGCTATAGGAGACAGAGCCAAACACATGCCTTACATCTTTGAAAAGTTAACCCTTTCTGTACTTAAATGTCCTTATCTGGAGTATCAAGCAAATAAACATGAACAGAGAATAATAACTTCACAACAATGACAATATCATCATCTGCTATCATTATGACCAAATATAACACATTTATTGAGGTAAAGAAAACATTAATGGATAATTTGTGATTACCTTAAAAAACTAATAAACATACCCATTCACTTACAAAAGGTTTATAGTTTATAAAATGTATAAAGCACATAAATGTAGATAGAAGTTTCTCTGGTCCTGCCTGGGCCCTGCAGCCCCATGGCCTGCTTATAAAATAACCATACAGAGGCTTAATATTATTTATAACTGCTTGGCCATTAGCTCAGGTTAACTACTGACTAGCTCTTACACTTAAACTCAGCCCATTCCTGTTAATCTATATGTTGCCATGTGTTCTGTGGCTTTATCTGTGTGCCATTACATGCTGCTCCCTGGACAGTGGGCTGGCATCTCCTCACTCAGCCTTCCTCTTCCCAGAATTCTCCTTGTCTGCTTATCCTGCCTATACTTCCTGCCTGGCTACTGACCAACCAGCATTTTATTAAACCAGAGTACAAAAGCATCCTCCCACAGCATTTCCCCTTTTATGTTTAATTAAAAAGGAAGGTTTTAACTTTAACATAGTAAAATTACATATAACAAACAGTTATCAAGCAAGAATTATAGTTATAATATTTAATCTATTTATATTTGGCAAAAACCAAAGAAGATATCCTTTCTATCCTATACTTGTGAGTCCGAGGTTTCATATCTACCTTATCTCCTATCAAAACCAAGGAAAACCATAATTATGACTATCTATTCTTCATCTACATCAATGACCTCAGAAGGATATAATATTTCCTAAGTAAAAAGGAAGAGCATTGTAAGCAACTTCCAAAAATCTAGAATGACAGAGACAGCTGCCTGCCTGGATAGTTACCCAACTTTCTTCTGTAACATTGGGGTATCCATTCTTCAGCCTACAGGCCTAGAGTCTCTCAGTCACTTCTCTCTGTGTCCTGTAGAATGTCTGGCAGTTTCTTCTGCAAAGCAGGAACCTGAAGGACCATCTCGTTTTGCAAAGTTCAGTAGTCACCTTTCTATGGGTCCTGCTTGTCCAGTCAATACAACATTTTTTCAAGCAGTCTAGACAAGAACAGTTTCTTGCCTAAATGGCTGTTTTTGCCAAGTAGAAGATAAATTCCATATGGAGTGTCCTTGACACCCATCCTCCTCTCTAAAGTAAATTAGTGCTGCCAGGAGCAGATGTGTCTCATTGTGCAGGAAAGTCTAAGTTTTTAAAACATTTTAAATGCCATATTCTGCAGGTCTTTGAAGTTTTCAAAGACTATGTACCTAACTGAATTATATATATGTATACCTAGAAAACTTAACATGACTAAAGTTTGACTATCATAGAAGACTAATTATTAATCTGTATATCTTAATTATCCATTACAATTTAAATGAGCTGCATAAACATAATACCTTAAACAAGAATAGAAATATATATACAGTATAAAAAAACTTTAAATTTGTATCAATAAACTAAAATTTATACCAATGTAAAACATTTTAAACAGGCTGTTGCTTTTTAAAAATAGATTTAATAATCTACCTTTTTATCCTATCATATCTATATCCTATCCTCCTTTTTTCTTTTAGAAAGGGATTGACTATGACCAATAACAATTTGCAACCAACAATCTAAACAAAGACAAACGTCCATAATCCATGTTTTTGGAATATGGGCGTAGTTTTTTAGGCTACTTCCAGCTGATAGAGGGTGCTGGTAGTCTTATGGGGATCCTGAGAAAATTTGAGATAATGGTCAAGTCCTGGGAATATAACCTTTGTTGATAGGTACCATCTGTTAAGGTTCAGGAGGTCTGGCTTGATCAACTCTGATCCATAGCCTCTTGCTTCCTGTGGAAACAAAACCAGAGCCTCCTTTCCAAAGCAACATATCATTAGATACAAATTTTGAAGTCAAGATACCTTTAAATTATACATATTTGTTTAACTGAGTAGCCTTTACAATTAAATGCCTCTCTGCATTTAAAAATCTCAAAGACAATATAATCCAGACTCTCTGTGATTTCCATCTTTACGTGGCTTATTTTTTATATTACTTTTACTTTCTCTTTATAAAGCTGTCTATATTTTTTTTTCCTATCTCTTCCAAGCTTACATACATTTTTATACACACTGTAAATTGTTTAGGGTTTATCTCATCTGAATCTATCTTATTGTGAATCTATTGCTTTAAACTGCAGCATTACTAGGACTGAAATGGCAGCTTTTGCTGCCCACTCTGCCCACCTCAGCCTCCTCAAATGGCAGAACTACATTTACATCCATCTCTGGGCATCATGCTCACTGCCGACTCTGAGAAGCAGTGTGTCTATGCTTCCATCCAGCAGCATGTAGCCCAAAACCTTTTCTTTCTTTCCTTTTTTTTTTGTCTGTACTAGCAAAGGCTAAATCCACCATGCAACACACTATGCGACTTGGAGACGCCAAGCGTGTCGGGAATCCACAGCCATGCCACTTAGCTCATGGCAGCTGGCAGCCAGCTCTATCTCACAGGCAGCTGTCAGGAGACGAGTTTGCACCACTGCTGGCATGAGACTGTGAGACTAAGAAGCCCAGTGTGGCTCCGTTTCTATGCATTCAGAATCTTTAAATTTTCCTAGGTCTATATGGCTCAATGCCTGATGGTGAGTGCCATGTAAATAAGATTATAAGATTGTAGGTAGATATCTATCTCTATATAGGAGATACTAGATGGATATCTACATAGATAGGTATATCTAGACAGATGATAGATAGATAGATAGATAGATAGATAGATAGATATCTACATAGATAGGTATATCTAGACAGATAATAGATGATAGATAGATAGATAGATAGATAGATGATTGATATATATATATATGTATATATATATGTATATATATATATAATATATATATATATATATATATATATATATATATAGAGAGAGAGAGAGAGAGAGAGAGAGATAGGACAATTAATATAGGTCACTAAGGCCATTTCATATATGGACAATATCAGTTTCTTCCTGGTTTTGATACTGGTCCATAATTAGTTTTTAGTTTCACAATCCTCTTAAGTTTTTTCTAAACAAGTGTCACTTTCACCTTTCTGTTTACAGTTATACAAATGCAGCCTAAGTATTCAATATAGCCTTTATCCATACTTAGAAGACAGGGGGAAATGGCATTCACTGTGTTGTTAGAAATCTCCAGAATAAATCTTAGTTTTCAAATCATTCTTAGAACTGTGATGTTCTCTTGTTGAGTTAAGGAAAATGAGCTTTTGAGCAGAGGAGGACAAATTACTGTACTGGACTAAGAGTTCTGGTGTGGTAAAAAAAAAAAAAAATAAGCTACTCTCCAAAGGCCTATTGTGTAGAAGCTATGGTGACAGTGTTTGGATCACTCACCCTTTCAGAACTCACTTCCAAGTAAGGAAGTGTAGATAAAGTAGCTTATCAATTTTTTTCCTTTTCCTAAAGAATTTCCAGGAATATACTTATTCTCAGTCTATAGCATTGATTCTTGAGTTTTTAATCCAAATCTATCTGAAACTATGTAAAGGAGAAATGATGAGTATTTTTATTGTCATAATCCAGTAGTCTAGCTCAGAAACAAGCATTCAGACTGACACTTATATATACTTAAAGATCCATGTGTGCATGAGCACTTTCATTAAGCACAAATTGGAAAGGCACTTTCACCTGTAAACACTGACACATAAGCACTAAAATCCCATTTTCACATCATTTTTTAAATTACTGTACTATAAAACTATAACTAGCCAAAACAGTCTCATCTATGAGATTAAAAAAAAAACCTTCACTTAGAAGTAAAAGGAATCAACCTCATTATTATTTACTTTTCAAAAGATAAACATCAGAGTAGGAAATGTTGAGGGTATTGGATTAATACAATGACCAAGACCAATTGTAGTAGGATGCTCATCTCAGATACCATTAATATGGAGAAGGATATAATGAGCTTATTTCAGTTTTAAAACTTTAGTTTGCCTCCTATGAACCAGTCACTGGTTTGGTGATGTAAATATATGGAGGAATAATGCATGCCTACTACCCCAGAAGAAATTACATTTTCAGGGCTATCAGACCATATATAGTCTGATACCATAGTCCATAATTTAAAGTCAAGGCACCAAGTGCTATTATAGCACTGGAGTGGGAATTCAGGCCAGACTAGAAGATCAAACAATATTTCTTAGAAGGGGTAATAATTTAATTGTCTTTTACTTATATCCAAGCTAAGCACTAGTTAGTTTTGTGCCAGGGGGCAGCTGGCACAATCTCTTTGAACATACTTTTTAATTTTTTTCCTTCTGTTATTTCTAAAAAGATGTATTTATTTATTTTTGAAAATAAGTGTATTGTAGTGAACTCACAAATAAAACACCATGCAACTAGGTGAAGATAGCAACAGTTTTAGTATAAATTATTTATAGTAAAAACATCTGTATTATTCTGTTAGAGTATAAAATAATGAACTTCATTATAACATTTTCATCCAGGAAGATACACAAGCTTTTTTTCCCACCCCTGTGAGTACACCTTGTGTAGCAACAACCACAGTCACTTTCACCCTTTTCTTGACACAAAGAATTTCTATTCTTTTGACAACATATCTCTTTAGTCTGGGAAATTGATTTCTTGAAGTGGTCAGCCTATGATGCCTCACCTTTTATGCATCGAGGAAAGAATATGGAGGACTTAGTAACAACTGAAGATGTTCACTCTTATCACCATGATCACCACCACTATCATCATCTATTTTATATGTGTGTGTATGTTTATACATATATGTATGTGTATATGACATATATGTATACATACACACACACATATATATATAACAGCATGTGTACTATGCATACATATTTGAAGCATAATGACACAATTTGATCACTTATATTTTTGTGTGATTAGAAGCTCTGATTCAGGATGTGAGTCGAATTCACATTACCTCACATTTCTTATTCTGAACTCCAGATGAAGGATCTATCTCTACCTAAGAATATTGATGTGACAAAAAAAATATGTCTTCCTGAAAAGGGTGGGGGTTGACAGGTATGATATCTCTTAGGAGCTTGACTTAAAACTGGCCAACTGTCATTCTCACCCACTTCCATGGGGGCAAATTAATGCACTCTGGGTGTGACTTGTGGTGGAACTGATAATTGGGAACAGTTTTCTTAAATTTTTATGCAAAAACATTACCAGGCTCCAGTGATGGCTGCATAATGGCTCAATTTCAAATTGTCTTTCAGCTCCTGCCATGGTGAGTTCCTCCAGAATACACTATTCAGGTCAGTTTCCTCCTATCCATATACAAGGAATAGGATGACCCTTGTCATGTGCCTGTGGGGGCAAGAGGTTGACTAGCTCGCAGTGCTTGTTGTTAACTTATTTGTACCCATAGTACATGACCAAGACTTTCTTTTGTCATAGCTAGACTGAAACCAGGAAACAATTTTTTTTTCTACTATGTGAAGGGAAAAATTAATCATTATAAAGTGGAATCATATCTTATCTCAAGAGAATTGAGGTTTTGTACTTTACCTGTCTGCTTAACTGTGATTCTGTCATAACATATAGGTCCTCTGAAGCAACAAATAGACATCTATAGGAGCTGACTTTCCTTCACTCAGAGAGAAACTGACCTTGAATGTGTCATCAGCTGGTAAAGTAATGATCCCATTTCCTGTCTAAAATAGATATTTATTTTCTCAGAAAATGTCTATAATAGAATAGAAATAAAACAAAAATAGTAAAAGCACTGAACCAACAAGGCTTGAATTAACAACAACACCACCATAATATGTACATCATGCATTGTAGGCATTATTTCAAGCCATCCCTTAATGTTTTGATTGTCTTACAATGTTGTTAGGACAAAATGGCATAAAAGTAGAGGGCCAATGATTTCCTGGGGGAAAATGTAATTGAAACATGATTCCTTATCATCTTCCTATTGAAATATATTACATTATCCTATTTGTGTTTTTCTGCACCAATTGTAAGATGTTCTATTTTAGCTCATTGTGACTTGAAGACCAAGGTTTATAGGGGATCCTTCCACGTTGATGTTTATAGCTTAGTGTGTACATTTTTGTAATCTAGATGAATTTATATAATCCTTGATTTTAGGGCATGATGAACTTTATCCCCATAGCATCAGCCATAAGCTTACAACTTCATAGAAGTACAAGATACTTGATTGCTTTAGCACAGTGTATCACTCCTGGCCTGTCATTTTTATTTTCATAAAGTTTATTTTATTGTATCCTTGGAAAGATTAAATTAACATATTTTACTATGTGTAAAAGGATTGCTGTTAAACAGAAACAAAGACCCTGAAAATAAGATCATCATTAGGTATAATTATTAAATATTCATCATATATAAAATTTGGCTGTATGTCCTGATCTTTTAATCAACCTGTGCGTTTATATTTTTATTTTCACAGAAGTGTGATTTTATAACCCTTCTTCCCTTCTAACTCAATATGAAAAAGATTTCCCACAGAACTGACTACCCTTATATCATTTGTAAATGTTGCATAGTTCCCCATAGACTTGCTGCTCAGAGACACTGAATTCTACCTTCTATTATTTTTTTGGTATTATAAATAGTGCTGTTATGATTTTAAAAAATCAGAAAAAATGGCCACAAATAGTCTGTAGTTCCCCAATATGAGGTTTCTGTAGTCTGTTTCTCAATCCCTGAATTTGATCTTGACCATAGGACCTGCTTTCTTGATGACAGGATCTACTTAGCACAATAGGGACACTAGTAAATGTGATGAAACAGGAGTCTAGAAGATGATTGTGTAGTACCAATGCCACCTTTTTGTTTACAAAATCCTAAGGCTCCTCTATGAATAATACTTAGGTCTATTATTGAAAGAGGAGAAGTTACATGAGGCTCAGCCATCCCAGATTAACTAAATGTACAAAAGAGGACATTTTAGATATTCTAGATATCCAGCTTCTGCAGAGTTGCCCTAGTCCTCAAGAACCATTTGACCAAATCATAGAACACAAAAAAGCAAAGACCTTTTTCTATTTTAATCCATTATATTTGGAGAACTTTGTTATAGAGTGAAAATTGATACAAAACATCCTTTGGATGATATTATTTCCCTACAAAGTTTTCTAGAAGTGAAACTTCTAGGTTAGTGTGTACATACTTTCATGAACATTACCAAAAATACCTTAATATATAAACCATCAAAAGTATACAAAAGTGACCACATTATCAATTTTTGCCAATAATGACCATTAATGCTTCTTGTATCATCATTACCACATTGTCCTTGTAACAGTTTTAATATCTCAATTTTTACTTTGCTTCACATAATCATGTAACATATATATTATTTCATTTAATTGTATTGACAATTATGTGTGGTGATGTTGTGTTCCCCAAAATATCGTGTACCCTAATAAACTTATCTGGGGTCAGAGAACAGAACAGCCACCAGATAGAGAGGCCAGAAAATGGTGGCACACACACCTTTAATCCTAGCATTACAGAGGCTGAGATCCATCTGGATCTCTGTGAATTTAAAGCCACACTGGAAACAGCCAGGCATGGTGACACACGCCTTTAATCCCAGGAAGTAATGGCAGAAAGCAGAAAGGTATATAAGGCATGAGGACCAGGAACTAGAGCTGGTTAAGCTTTTAGGCTTTTGAGCAGCACAGTTCAGCTGAGACCCATTTGGATGAGAACTCAGAAGCTTCCAGTTTGAGGAAACAGGATCAGTTGAGGAATTGGTGAGGTGAGGAAGATGTGACTTGTTCTGCTTCTCTGATCTTCCAGCATTCACCCCAATACCTGGCTGCAGGTTTGATTTTATTAATAAGACCTTCTAACAATTCATGCTACAATTATGTAATAGGAAAGACAAAGAGTTGTAGAATATTATTTTAAGATGTGTTTCCTTTGTTTATGTATTATACATTTGTTTAATGATGCAAAGATGTGTTGCATTCTTTTAAGTTGCATTTGGTTAACTCTGTGAAGCGTATTACTTTGCCTGTCTAAAACACTCGATTGGTCTAATAAAGAGCTGAACAGGCAATATCAAGGCAGGAGAAAGGTTAGGCATGCCTGGTAGGCAGAGAGAATAAAGAGGAGGAGAAATCTAGGAACACAAGATTGGGGAGCGAAAGGAGAAGGAAAGATGGACTCCAGCTACACAGCAAGCAACAGAGTAAGGAGTAAAGAAAAGTATATGGAAAAAAAGTATATCGAAAAGAGAAAGATAAAAGCCCAGAGGCAAAAGATAAGATGGGATAATTAAATTAAGAAAAGCTGGCTAGAAACAAGCCAACCTAAGGCTAGGCATATAATAAATCTCCATGTGTATTTATTTGGGAGCTGAGTGGCAGGCCCCCAAAGAGCAAAGAGGAAAAAACAATTGTAACAATGATCTATTTTAATCAAAGTTGTTTTAATTTATTAATTTTGTGGTGGCAGTCTAAGTGCAAACAGTGCACCCATGAAGGTCAGAGGCTATTTTGAGAGTTGGTTCTTGGTTCTTCTACCTTGATTTTGAGGCAGGGTCTCTTTTGTTTCTGCTGTTTGGCTGCATTTGTGAGCTTCTGGCTTGTCCTCTTATCTCTGCCTCTCCACAGGAATGCTGGGATTGCAGACACAAACCACTGTATATGCCCTTTTTCATGGGTTCTGAGGATCAAATTCAGATCATCAGCCTTTGCCCACTGAGCCATCTTTCCAGCCTGTTCTGCTTTATTTTATTAGCATATATTAATTATAAGGAATAATAGGTATGTTTTTACATGTGCATATATGTTTTTATCATGTTATCCTTCCACATTATTGGTCTTTACTACCTTGGTCTCTAGTTAAGTTCCCTCATCTGCTATTTAAGTTTTAAGTCTATTATTCCACGCAGTCTTTTATCTAAAAACTCTCAACAACCCATCTGGGACATCATTCTGATTTCTACTCCTTTTTTAATTCAACCAGTGCCAATCTAATGCTCTGTTATAAAGATAAGATAGCAACTAGAATTACAACTAACAATTCAAAGCATGAAATAACTTACAATTCTTCAAAGAAGTAGCAGGGAGCTAGCAGAAGAGGTAAGTGAGATGAAGATTGTTATACTGATGTGAGATTTATCTATCACACAGCATGAGTAGTTATTTTTCTATTCAGCTGACTGGTTCTTAATTAACAGAAATTAAGAAGAGGCTATAAAAAACAATGGCCCCCCACACATACAAATAAATGCATGGGGGGACTCACACCCACATGTGGAGAGAGAGAATGAATATGACATTTTTTCATTTTCAGAAAATTATTTGAGAGGCCCCAAATCCAAAGCACTTCTTAAAATAGGCTTATAGATATTTTAGAGCACAATAGCACTATTGTAGAAAAATGGCAATGATTGTTTCACTCATGATTTTTAGTTTCCTATCCAGCATTCAGAACTCATTATAATGAAGTATATTTTGTGTGTGTTTTTATCTCTGAAATAGTAATAAAGGGTTTTTTAAATGCAGTCATTAAGAATCTTACTGGAACAAAACCAAAACAAAAATGCCCACATTAAAAAAATAGAGTCCATTTGGGGCTGGCCAACTACTCCTGGGCATAAGGACTGCCTTGGAGTGCAGTTGATATACCCAGTAACATTCCACTGGAGAAAACGGGTTTTCCCCTTACTTGTGGGTATGAATTGCAAAAAGATTCTTGGTTAGGCAAGGGACGCCATGTCCACTCTTACGTCTCAGTGATGGGAATCTGTGCAGATCCTATGCATACTGCCACGGTCTCTGTGCTTTCCTTTTGTTGGTTTGTTGTTAAATAATAAATTAAAGAATCTTATGAGGGTTGGAAAGACATCTGTGCTGGCTAGTTTTATGTTAACTTGACACAAACTATAGACACCTGAGAGGAAGAAGCCTTGACTGAGAAAGTGCCTCCATAAGATCGGGTTGTAGGCAAGCCTGTCAGACATTTTCTTAATTACTGATTGATGAGGGATGGCCAGACCCATTATAGGTTGTGCCATCCCTGGGCTGGTGGTCCTGTGTTTTAAAAGAAAGCAGGCTGAGCAAACCAGGGGGAACAAGCCAGGAAACAGCACTGCTCAATGGCCTCTGCATCAGTTCCTGCTTCCAGGTTCCTGACCTGTTTGAGTTCCTGTCCTGACTTCTTCCAATGATGAACAATGATGTGGAAGTGTAAGCCAAATAAACTTTTTCTCCACAACTTGCTTTTGGTCATGGTGTTTCGTCACCGTAATAGAAACCCTGACTAAGACAATAGCTAAGCAGTTAAGAGTGCTTATTGCTTTATCAGAGGACCAAAATTTAGAGCCCTGCACACAGATTGGGCAGCTCATAAACACCTATATCTCCAGATCCAAAGTATCCAATGCCTGAATGCCTCCTTCTCACTTCTGTAGACACCTAAACACAAATGTGTGCATACATATTCACACACACACACACACACACACACACACACACACACACACACACAGAGTCTTAAAACGGAATTTTAATATTACTATTCATACTGTTTCTCTTACCTCTCTTTCTTCATTTGTCTGTTTCTCCCCTTCTTGCTTTCCTATCTTTCATTAGACTAACAGCTGATTAAATTTTCACTGTATTTTTTAAATTAAACTAAGCAATGATACTGAAACATGACTGTTAAAGCTTCCTAAAGAAGGAAATGACAAAATGGTAGACTTATGGACAAAGAAAGCAAGAGGCTGTTGTTGGGGAAATCCATGTGTATTTATATTGAAAAGTAGTCATTTTAATTATTTTAACATTTGTAAAACTGTACTTCACAATTTTGTCTGAAGCTAGCTCTTTGTGTAGTGACTGACATTGGGTGTTTACTGAAAGACTGAGATAAATAATCATCACAACTGCAGTAAATCAACTCAAAGTGCTTTAGCTCATCTCAGCCATGTGACCAATGATGCTTAATTTGGGGTCCTGATCCACATGTTCAAAATGGCAGGCAGGAATGAGTTCCTGTGGATGCAGAAACTAATATAATGTGCAACATTTACCTTGGGTCTCCTGAAAAGAATGAGCTAGAATAGGTTGGTAATTTTGGCTGGTTTTATTTAAGTTTATCCTAAAGGCCTTCTCTTAAACAGCCAACTATGCTTACCTTTGCCAATCTTTTTATCCCTCATTAAATGTTGATCCTGTCAATGTTCAGCCACACATTTGTAGTTTTACTTTTTAAGAAAAACTAATGACAGAATAAAAACTGTGTCCATAGAATATGAAACTGTAATGTCCAGTTTTTATGTGGCAAGTTAATTGGACCACAGAATACCCAGAAAGCACTTTAAACACAATTTCTGGGAGTGTGCTATGAATCTTTCTGGAAACAATTAGCATTTGAATTGGTGGACTGAGTACAAAAACTTGCCTTTCCTAATGTGGATGGGCATCTTTGATACACTGAGAGCTTGACGGGAGAAAAATGTCAGATGAAGGGCAGATCTGAGCATGCTACATTCAGATATTTACTTCTGAGCTGGAATATTTACATTCTTTACCCTCAGTGATCTTGCAATGGCCTCTAATCTGCAGCTATCCTTCTTACTACACCATTGGTTTTCCAGAATTTCTGAGGTGCAGAGAAGAAACTTCTCAGTTTCCATAATCATATGAGTCAATAGCCAATATCTTATTATAAGCCTCTCCTAGTCATATTCATGAACCAACTCTACTGTTTCTGTTTCTCTGGAGAAGTTTGGTTAAGTAACAAATATATAAATATAGGAAGAGGTTCTCTTTACCTGAAGTTAGGGGATGAAAGGGAAAATTAGGAGCTGATATTAAATGAAAATACCTTAAAATTTACTAATTTTAGATGAAACTGATAACTTTCTATATAATAAATTGTGAAGTCGATAAAAGATCAAAGTGCTCTTCTTCACAGATATTATTTATGTGCATCATAGGTGATCAATAAGAAATGGACATAATTTGGGCATACTGATTATGAGATGTTTTATTTTTTTTTTTTTTTTTTTTTTTTTTTTTTTTTTTTTTTTTTTTTTTTTTTTTTTTTTTCGAGACAGGTTTTCTTGTGTAGTTTGCGCTTTCTGAAACTCATTGTAGTCCAGCTGCTCGAACTCACAGAGATCCGCCTGGCTCTGCCTCCCGAGTGCTGGGATTAAAGGCTTATGAGATGTTTTAGTGAAATTATAGATACTTTATTCAATTTTATTTTGGTGGAATAACAGCTTAAAACCCAGAAAATAGAATATATCTTGGTGTTTGAAATAATTTCTTCAAAAAATAGTAGGAGAGACATTTAAAGAAATTGCATGCATTTGTACCAATCCCTCATTTTAGATATTTTCTCTCAAAAGTTAAACAGATGGAGGCTATAAATACATTTCAGCATGGTGAGATAAAATGTTAATCAGAGCTCCTTAATGTCAGAAATTATAGATGTTACCATATCACTTATTTGTGAGGAAAATATTATAGACATATAAAATATATTACTTGCTACAGAAAAATACAAAGACAGATGGACTACAAGTAATATTTGATAGAAAATTTTAATGTCTATTTTGATTCTTTTTTGTGGTACAACAAATCACTCTAGAGTTTAATGGTATAAATATAGGATCATTTTAATATTTTTGTTGTTTTATGGGTCTACTGAGCTTACTTGCTTTATTTGTATCATTTGAGACTTCTCATGCTATTATAGTCACTTGGAAGCTGAGAACATCCAAGAGTCTGGCTGCTTGTGAGTACCTGGACTGTTGGACTTAGTTGTTGTATCAAGGTTGCCTCTTCTCTTCCTTTTGAAATTTGGGAGATTATAAGAATACTTATCTCTTTTAATTCATTTCCAAAATAAAAATTGAGGAAGGAGTCTCCTCTAATCCTAATTTATTTAGCATAAAATCATTTTTTCTGAGACCAAGCTCCTTTTCAGAATATAATTTTATTTTGATATTATAGCTGTTTTTCATGTTGAGTGTCATAATTTCACTTACCTTTGACACATGCTTTCTGACAGTATCTTTGAAACATATTGAACTATTAGTTTTTAAATTGGAGTAACTCTTGATACATTTATAAGCATGAGCTCAAATGTAAATATACATTTGCTTTTGTTTTGTTTTGTTTTGTTTTGTTACCTTAGAGTACCATCCTCTGGTTTAATACATGGAATTATTTTCCTAAACTAACGATCTATATAGAATTCTATTACAGGTTTACTAATGAGAAGTGTTGAATTATTACTAGAATGAAAACATGAAGCTGAAAGTAAAAAATAAGCTGTAGATTAAACAAATTATTTGAGTAAACCTGAAATATTTGAGGTCTAAGTTATATCATGCTCATACTTTATCTAAAAATGAATAACTCAAGGAGACAGAAGAATTTAACTGGTGAATTATAGCTATATTTAGTTAAATAAATTCAGTTATCTGTATTTAAGAGAAATAGAGTAATTATTTTAAGTTTACTTTGATATTGGCAGGTTGGACACAGCAATGAAAGTAGAGAAACATACTAACACCAAAGGCAGAAGTAAAATCATGCCAAGCCCTCCTTCTCTACTTTTTCATATTCAGATATTCATGTCCTCTATTATTGGTCATTTCATTTATAAAAATTATATCTGAGTTAGATTAAAAAATGTGTGCATAAATGTCTACATTTTCATTCTCATTCATATTTCATTGCATGTCAAGGAAATTATCAGATGGAATTCTCCTTAAGATCATATAGAAAGATTATTCTATCTCAATTCAAACAGCATTCTTCTTTTTCCTTGCTGAAAGACAGAAACTTTCTCAAAATTAGGTTTAATATGTTTGATATTGGTATTGCCAAAATAATAAAAACAAAACCACCCCACAAACCTATGGCAACTTACAGTTTTATGAATTCTTAGCTAGGCATGGTGGAACAGCCTTTAATTCCAGCTCCCAAAAGGTAGAGGCAGACAGAGCTCTGTGAGTTTGAAGCCAACCTGATTTATATAGCAAGTTCCAGGACAGCCAGGGCTAAAAGACCCCATCTAAAGAAAAAAACGTGTTATGAGTGCTTTACAAATGATAATTCATTGTTATTGTATGCATATATATTTGCATATACTTATATATTCTTAATATATAAGTTGCTCAATTCATATTATGTTACTTGTGCATATTTTCAGGGCTGACCTTTTGGCACTGGACAACCAAGTCATGTGCTCTTACCGGGGAAACCACCTTTCCCACTCCCAGCTTTCCTCAGTTGCATATATTTCTTTGTGTAGGGTTGGGCCTCCTGGGCTTTTCCCCATCCAGTTTGGCATGTTCATTGGCATGGTCCTTGTTCAGCTCACAGTAGTGAGACATCATAGTTTATCAGGAGTAGTTTCTGATAGTACTAGGAGACACAGTCCCACAGTCAACTCCTTAATCCTCCAGCTCTTAAAATCTTTCCACCTCCTCTTCTGAAAAGGTCTCTTCACCTTAGGTGTTGGAGTGTTTTGTAGATGTATCTTTGGGACAAGCCTCCACAACTCTGCATTATGATTTGTTGTACTTTTCTGCAGCAGTCTGTTTCAAAGAGAAGTTTGAACTTCCATCCTTACTTTGCCTCCTACTTTGCCACTGAATTTCTATAGGAAAAAAATCAGTGTGTAGTTTAAAATCTTTCATGCCTAGTAGATACTTTTATTAATCCAAATTTTAAATAAAGTATTTTTTACTTTAGTCATAGATATCTAATGATTTTAATCATCAATGTTTATATTTCCTATCAGTGATTTCATCAAATCTATATTCAATCTATGATATTAAATCACATGCAATGAAAAACATTTATTCATCTAGAGAATTTACTCTGTACATTTAATCTCACACTTAACAAATGACTTTATTGTATTATGTTTGGGTCTGAAAATGTGTTTGAGTGCTACCTTAATCAGCCTGTGCTATATTTTAATTTGCAATTACAATAAAGTTATTTTTTATATTTAAAAATAGTTCTATTTAATAAACATTGAAAATTTTACAACTTCTTAATATTCTATACTGGCAATCTAAACAGGATTGAGCAAGTTAAGTGGATAAAAATGGAATGAAGAAATTTTAACATCATTGATCACATAATCAATGAGTTTATATGAGTACTGGCAAAAAGTGTCCAATGAGCTTGGTATATTAAATTGGACAGAGAATTGATGGAAAGGAATTGCATATATGCTTGCCAAATATATGGAATAGTTGTTTGGTTCATGCTTTCTACTCTAATTTCCTTTTATCTTTCTGATAAATGCATGGGTGCAGGAAGTTGATAAGGAGGAATGGTGATGGGTAAAATACATCCCTGCTTTTGTCAGTGTATTCTACCCCTCACCACAGATGCTTAAAAACAATTTAGGGCTATATTTTCAATATAATTGAGAATATAAGTATTTCCTTGCCTTTGGTATCCTGTACCTGTAGATAATCTCATGAAAACTATTAATGGTGGTATAGATTTAGTCATATTTTAAGAAAAAAATCTAAATGGCACTTCAGTGAGGAATAGCATACATTTCTCTGGGGCTATTTGGCAAATGCATAAGCACAAATGAAGCCTCCTCTCTGAAAAAAAGGTAGGAACTAGGTGGGCGAAACACCTGTACCACTTGGTTAAACAGACATGAGCCAGGAATCATGAGGTACATCTTTAATCCCTGTATTTGGAAGGCAGAGGCAGGTGGATCTCTGTGAATTCAAGGCAGCTTGATTTATATAGTGAGTTCTATATAAACTGCATAGTGAGATCCTATTTCAAAAAGAACAAAACAAAACAAACAAACAACAAAATAAACCCAAAATTAAATAAAGAGAGAAAATGTACAAAATGGTTAAACCAATAGGATGCTTACAAACTTTAAAATATTCAAAGGAAGAATCATGGGGTTAGGCTCACTTGGCAATGGAATTTTAAATATCATTCCTAAGAGCACAGTGTGGCTGACATGTGTGTGTGTGTGTATGTGTGTGTGTGTGTGTGTGTGTGTGTGTGTGTGTGTATACATATATACACACCCACTATCCACTAATACAGTCCACCAGGGATGGGTCTCCTAATGTTGTCATGTGAAAAGTCCACCTGTTCAGACTACCTGTAACACAAGCCCCACCTCCCCCAAATCTGACCCACGCTTGTAGACTGCAACTGTTCCCTGAGACAGAGCTTGCCAGCACCCTACTCGACTAAGAGGTGAGTCTTTATCCTCATACCCGAACACCCCAGCCCCTAGGCTTTGGGCCCAGGTGCACAACCCTGTGCCCCTATACCACCATGCATTGCAGTTACAGTTTCAGGCCAGTTGGCAGGCAAACTTCCTGCACATAGGTCAGACTACCACCATCCCCCTAAAGACCCTGTAACCCAAACCCCACCTCCCCCAAATCCCACCCACCCTCAGAGACTGCAACTGTTCCCTAAGACAGAGCCCACTATCACCCAATTAGACTAAGAATCCCAGTTTCAGGCCAGTTGGCAGGCAGACCTCCTGCAGACAGGTCAGACTACCACCATCTACCATGCACTAAGACTGCAGCTACAACCTGAGACAGAGACAACTAGCGCCAGTTGAACTAAGAGTTGCTCTCTGAGACAAAGAATTCATGAGCACCGACTAGACCAAGAGCTCCCACTGGATCAAGAGTATCAATCAGACCAAGAGAGGCTCCCTCAGACACAGACACACAGTTTGTACCAAGAGGAGAAAGAGATGGGTAGACGCCAGTGCAAAAATACAGTCAACAACATAAAAACCAATATGGCTCCATCAGAACCTAAATCAGCAAGACCTGAACATCCCACCACAGAAGAAACAGAAGATATCTACCATAAAAATGACTTTAAGAAGATATTAGAAATCTTAAAATAGGAAATGAAAAATCCAAGGAAAAGAAACCGAAGAAAAGTCAAACAAAAAATGGGAAGAAATCAGTAAATCCCTTGAAAGCCAAGAGAAAGCAATTAAACAACTGAGGGAACAGTTCAAGATTTCAAAACTGAAATGGAGACAATAAAGAAGACACAAACTGAGGTAATGCTGGAAGTGGAAAATCTGAGTAAATGAACAGGAACTATGAATGCAAGTATAACCAACAGAATGCAAGAGATGGAAGGGCGGATCTCTTTCTTTCTTTTTGGTTTTTCAAGAGAGGGTTTCTCTGTATAGCTTTGCGCCTTTCCTGGAACTCACTTTGAAGACCAGGCTGGCCTCGAACTCACAGAGATCGGCCTGCCTCTGCCTCCCGAGTGCTGGGATTAAAGGCATGTGCCACCACCACCTGGCTGGAAGAGCAGATCTCTGGTGTTGAAGATAAGGTAGAGGAAATAGATTCATCAGTCAAAGAAAACACTAAAGCCAACAAAGTCATGACCCAAAATGTCCAGGAAATTTGGGACACCATGAAAAGACCAAACCTAAGACTAATAGGGACAGAAGGAGAAGAATACCAACTCAAAGGCACAGAAAATATATTCAAAAAAATCGCAGAAGAAAACTTTCCCAACCTAAAGAAGGAAATGCCTATAAAAATAAAAGAAGGTTACAGCATACCAAATAGACTGGATCAAAAAAAATGTCCCTTTGCCACATAATAATCAAACCACTAAACATACAAAATAAAGAAAAAAATATTAAGAGCTGCAAAGGAAAAAGGCCAAGTAACATATAAAAGCAGACCCAAAAGAATAGCACCTGACTTCTCAATGGAGACTCTAAAAGCCAGAAGGTCCTGGACAGACGTTATGCAGATACTAAGAGACCATGGATGCCAACCCAGACTATTATACCCAGTAAAACTCTCAATTAACATAGACAGAGTAAACAAAATATTTCATGATAAAACCAGAATTCAGCCCTACAGAAAGCACTTGAAGGAAAAATCCAACCTAAGGAAGTTAGATACACCCATGAAAACACAGACAATAGATAGTCCCACACCAACAAATACCAAAGAAGGGAAACATACAACATTACCACCAAAAAATAACAGGAATTAACAATAACTGGTCATTAATATCCATTAATATCAATGGTCTCAACTCACCTATAAAAAGACAAAGACTAACAGAATAGATAAGAAAACAGGATCCATCCATCTGCTGCATACAAGAAACACACCTCAACTTCAAAGACAGACACAACCTCAGAATAAAAGGCTGGGAAAAGATTTGTCAATCAAATGGATTTAAGAAGCAAGCTGGTGTAGCTATCCTAATATCTAATAAAATAGACTTCAAACTAAAATCAACTGGGAGAGATTAGGAAGGACATTACATATTTATCACAGGGAAAATCCAACAAGATGAAGTCTCAATTCTAAATATTTATGCCCCAAATACAAGGGCACCAACAAATCACAACAGGTACAAAAAAAAAAAAAATGAAATAACCTGCTGTATCTTATCGGACCACCATGGCTTAAAGTTAGATTTCAACAACAAAAAAAATTACAGAAAGCCTACAATCTCATGGAAACTGAATAATGCTCAACTGAATCACCAATGGGTCAAGGAGGAAATAAAGAAATTAAAAGTTTCCTAGAATTCAATGAAAACAAATGTATAACAAATCCAAACATATGGGACACTATGAAAGCAGTGCTAAGAGGAAAATTCATGGTTCTAAATGCCCACATAAAGAAGTTGCAGAAATCTCACACTAGTGACTTAACAGCACAACTGAAAGAAAGCTCTAGAACAAGAAGAAGCAAACTCAACCAGGAGAAACAGACACCAGGAAATAATCAAATTGAGGGCTGAAATCAATAAAATAGAAACAAAGAGAACAATACAAAGACTCAATGAAACAAAGAGTTGGTTCTTTGAGAAAATTAACAAGATAGATAAGCTGTTATCCAAACTAACCAAAAGACAGAGAGAGAGAATCCAAATTAACAAAATCAGAAATGAAAAGGGAGACACAACAACAGACAATGAGGAAATCAGAGAATCATCAGGTCATACTTCAAAAACCTCTGCTCTACAAAATTGGAAAATCTGAAATAAATGGACGATTTTCTGGATAGGTGCCACATACCAAAGTTAAATCAAGACTAGATAAACTATTTAAATAGACCAATAACCCCTAAAGAAATAGAAACGATCTTTAAAAGTCTCCCAACCATAAAAGTCCAGGACCAGATGGTTTCAGCACAGAATTCTACCAGATTTTCAAAGAAGAACTAATACTAATACTCCTCAAATGGGAAAAGATAACCAACCCCACATCTGACAGAGGGCTGATCTCCAAAATATATAAAGAACTCAAAAAGCTAGATATCAAAATACTGAACAATTCAACTAAAAAATGGGCTACAGAGTTTAACAGAAAATTCTCAACAGAAGAATCTCAAATGTCTGAAATGCATTTAAAGAATTTCTCAACATCCTTAGTTATCAGGGAAATGCAAATCAAAACAACTCTGAGATACCATCTTACACCTGTCAGAATGGCTAAGATCAATAACACTGAAGACAGCTTATGTTGGAGAGGATGTGGAACAAGGGGAACACTCCTCCACTGTTGGTCGGAATGCAAACTTGTACAGCCACTCTGGAAATCAGTATGCCAGTTTCTCAGAAAATTGGGAATAAGTCTTCCTCAAGACCCAGTTATAACACTCTTGGGGATATACCCAAGGAATGCTCAATCTTTCCACATGGACACATGCTCAACTATGTTCATATCAGCATTATTTGTAATAGCCAGAACCTGGAAACAACCTAGATGCCCCTCAACTGAAGAATGGATAAAGAAAATATGGCACATATACACAATGGAGTCCTACTCAGCAGTAAAAACCAATGATATCATGAAATTTGCAAGGAAATGGATGGAACTAGAAAATATCGTCTTCAGTGAGGTAACCCAGACTCAGAAGGACAAACATAGTATGTACTCACTCATAAGTGGATGCTAGTTATGAGTGAAGGGATGGCCAGAATGCAAAACATAGCTTCAGAGAGGCTAGATAACAGGGAAAGACCCTAGGAGGGACACAGGGATGACCCTGTGAAGGAGAAGTGGATGAGATCTACATGTGCAGACTGGGTGTTTGGGGGGGGGTTGGCAGGTGGATAGGAGTGGGGCATGAGAACATAGGGAAATGGTATGGTCAACCTGGAACAGCGACAGAGTGGGAGGGTAGGGAGGAAGATACCATGATAGATGAGGACATCATGGGAATAGGAAGAGGCAGGGTGCTGGGTAGGCTCTCAAGAATCCATAAGGATGACCTCACGTTGATCTGCTGGCTCACGTTGATCAGAGGGTGCCTAAACTGGTCAACTCTGGTGACCGGTCTAGCAAATAACCTAGCTGTCATCATAGAGCCTTTGTCCAGTGACTGATAGAGGCAGATGCAGAGATCCACGGCCAGACACCAGGCTGAGCTCCAGGAATCCAATTGATGAGAGAAAGGAGGAATTCTGTAGGCGAGGGATGTCAAGATCATGATGGGATGCAGAGATGACTGGCTTCACTAGTGGAAGTTCATGAATGGTGGACTGGTGGCTGTGGAGTCCCCATGGGACTGGACTAGGCCTTCTGGATATGGAAGACAGTTGTTTGGCTCAAACTGTTTGGGGGGCACCCAGGCAGGGGGATCAGGATCTGTCCCTGGTCTATTGGCAGGCTTCTGGGACCCGGTGCCTGTGGTGTGATACCTTGCGCAGCCTTTGTGCAGTGGGAAGGAGCTTGGACCTGCCTAGGCTCAGTGTGCTGGGTTCTGCTAAAGAAAATTTGAAAAAAAAAAGAAAAAATAGAAAAAAGTCCACCTGTTACTTATATGATCTGTGTTTCTACTTTAAATTACATGATAAATTTAAAATACACAACTCTCTCTTCTTTCATTGCCCACTTATTTGCTCATCTTTTCAGTTTGTTTAGTCACCCTAACTTTAAAATCTTTTTCTTCTTTTTGCATCTGTTGTGGTTTGAATTTTGTCTCCTCCCATAGAAATATCAAAGATATAATCACTAGTACTTGGAAATGTGACCTGATTTAGAAATAGGGTCTCTATACATGTAGTAATTAGAAGGAGTAAGTCATTCTGCATTAGGGAAGGTCTTAAATCCTTAGCCATCAAATTTGCATCCTATTAGAAGAAAGACTTTTAGGGAAGAAGGCCATTGATTAATGATGGCAATGAAAATTAGATTTCAAAAACATTTTGAAAACAAAAACATTTTTACTGAAAGAAGCCAGTACAAACAGATGCACACACATACAAATATATGCCAGTCTCATTTTATTTGAAAGGAAGTATATAGATGTTAGCTGATGAAATTTGGGAAAGCTAGACTACATTGAATTTCAGTCATCTTTCTTCACTAACAATAAAAATATACTTTTAATTAGAGTATTAATTAAAATATACCCCAAGCACATTACCATAAAATAAATGAAAATATTGAATGCAAATAATGCTATGGTACTTTGTTTTATGAAATAAAGTGATGGGATAAAAACACCATTTGTAATGTCATGTCAATACTTCAAGCAGAAAAGGTGAAGACATTAAAAGAATAGCGATGCATTAATTTTTTTAGAGTTGCTGTAACTAAGTAGTTTGCTGTGGCTTAAATAGAAGAAATGCATTCTCATCTAATTCTGGCAGCTAGAATCTGAGATAAAGGTATAGCAGCACATGGTCCCTCAAAAAGTGTTAGGAAAGGATCTGTTTTAGGTGTTTCTCCTTGCTTCTATAAAACTCTTTCATTGTGGCAGCATATTCTCATGATGGTTTCATTGTGTATATACATCTGTATCTCTCCACTCAGCATTTTAAAACTAAGGATACCAGTAATTATTACCTTCCCTGGTATAAACTTGTATTAACTAGTTATGTCTGCAAAGCCACATTTCTAAGTAACAATACAATCCAAGATACTGGGATGAGGATTTCAACACATGATTTTTTGCCATCTGGGAAATACAACCCATCCATTATGGTGATATTTTATTTGTACTGAAATGTGATTTTATTTGTATGTTAATAAACAAAGTTGCCTGGGGGTCAGAGCTAATAGTAAGCCATAGTGGAGCTGGGCATTCATGGCACACGCCTTTAATCCCAGCACTTGGTAGGCAGAGCTAGGTAGATCTCTGTGTGGTTAAGGATACAGCCAGCATTGGAGACACATGCCTTTAATCTCAATACCAACCATAGAAGACCTGGAGGTCTGTACAGACATGCAGTGATGAGGCGGTCATGTGGTTGGGTTTACAACCGATGAGAAGGCAGAACAGAAAGTCTATATGAAGACAAACACACAGGAAGTAGGTCTCTCTTGGCTGAAGAGGCTAGCTGTAGCAGATGGGTAATGCTCTTAGCTCTGATCTCTTGGCTTCTTTGCATTGGTTCTGTGTTTCTTATTTAATAAGACGGTTCGTTACATCTACAACCCATGCTATTTTAATTTTATGGTTTATATGTAAGTCAGAATAATACTCAACTTTTATAAATTGGATCAAATGTTTTAAGGAAGGACAGTATAAAATATTGTTGTTAAAAAATAAGGTGTATGTATTGTGGGAACCCGTTTTCAGATTCTCTTGGCTTTACTCAGCAGATCTGATAGAGAGGATGATTAGGACCACGAGCCTGAGTGCAGGTGTCTGAGATGGTCTGCACTTGGTTGTGCTGGGGGGAGGTCTTTTGCTCCACCTCTTGGCATCTCTATAAATACCCTGGGGCAGAGACAGTCAGGACCCATTGGAATAGATTCCAGGCCCTGTTGAGGCTATCCTGTATTTTCTATCTGTTTATCTCCACAATCTAAATCCTTCTGTCTAATATTTCTCACCGCTTGCACTCAAGAAAACTCTGGGGAGCTGTGGGATTGGTGGGGAATTGCCCCGCCATGTATACATTCACAAATATATATTTGATATATTCATTTTTAAATCAGAATTATATGTATATAGGACAATATTATACTCAGTTTTCTTAGTTTTATTAATTTCTTCAATAATAAATTGATATTATAGGGATGGATTTATCTTTCTGAGTCTTCTCATTCATGCACCTTCACATGGAATAACAACTTTACCTGGTAGCTAAAAGCTCTTTTATTATGTGAACATAATCTGTGTGATTAGGGCTATTGCACCATTGCTTGAAAGAAGGTTCTTTATGTGTCAGTAGATGTTAGGAGTATAATAGAATCATGTGATTTCAGATACAGCACATCAACTGATCGCAATTTGCACAAGTGTTTCACTAGTCTAAAGGTTCAGATCCTATAAGTGAGTCATCAAATTCCCTTAAAAATCAATTTAGATGAGTTATCTCTTATTCAGAACATTATTTCCACACAGAGCAGTGTCTAAGTTTGACTGGAAAGCACTTGAGCTTTGTCAGTTACCTCAACAAAATTCAGAAGTCATGAAATCAGTGATTCCCAAGAAAAGGAGGAAAGCATTAACATTATTTCCCCCACACAATGGCATCCAATCCTACCCCCTGTACCTGCATTCCTAATCACCATGGATAATTCAGATTTGCTAACTCTTTATTGTTTTGTTTCAAGTTATAACAAACCTATATGCTACTATCTTTTGCAATTTTTTTTCATATGTGGAAGGGGTTGTCATGAAGCTAGAGTGGACAATGAGAAGGGAGCAAGTCATTTTAAGCATGTGTGTGTGTGTGGGGGGGGTTAATGGGATGCATATAACATGTAAATAGAAGGGAAAACTAGTGGGGGGAAAGGACTAGAAAAGGAGGACAGGGAAAGGCAGTGAGGAATAAGAATGAAGTAGAACAAAGTATATTTGTATATATGCATGAAAATATAATGAAGCTGTTTACTTTGCATTAATAAAAACATACAGTCACAATTTTATATAAAAAGAACATAGTGTGTGTGTGTGTGTGTGTGTGTGTGTGTGTGTGTGTGTACGTGTGTACATGAGCTCGCACATATGCATACACGTACAGCTGCAGCCTTGAATTTGTTTGACCAGAGACCAAATGAATATCTTGGAACCCCTATGAGTTAGAGTGAGTTAGTACAATTGGACTAATAAAGTATCATATTTCAGAAGAGTTATAAATAACAGAAATCTATTCATAATTGTTTGCAAGACTTAGAACTGTAAGGTAAATGTTCTTGAACATTAGCTTTTTGTGAGGGCACATTCTGAATTCCCATTCCATCTTACAACCTCTGTGTCCATACATGACAAAAGAGGCAAGAGCCATCTCCAGGTTTTCTTTTATTAGGGCCCCGAGCATACATACAAGGGCTCTGTCTCCAAGACCTAATTTCCTTCCAATGTCCCTACCTCCTAAAATTGTAAGCTTGGAGAAAAATATTTCTTCACAGGAATTTTGTGAACAACATTGAGAGCCACTAGTAGCAAAAGTCCATGGAGTATACAGCAGTGACAACTAGAGTTCATAAAGCCAACCTATCAGAACTAAGGGTTCTGTTAGAGGAAACCATCACACAAGGCATTATGGAATTACTGCATTTTGAATCAACTGGCTGTCCGTTGTAAACTTCTTATGCAATAACAGCTATGATTCTCCCCATTTACCATGCATCTCCATGTTACGTGTACATGTAATCTCATGATTACATTTCAATCTTGGGCACAACTTTCCCTATACATTTGAGGTAATTGGACAACTGTCCCCAGCTGCATTTATTTTTCATTAACATACATCTAGCCAGGGCCATTCTCCAGACAAAAGTATTTTAGCAAAGATACCTTTTTCTAAGGACAAAACTGCACATAGATAAACATTAGCTCATCTCACTCACAGATAGAGAAAAAAACCACTAACAATTAAATCCTCAGCCCCTTACCTTCATCCCAGGTTATTTACACAAAACCCTAATTTAAGAGATTTACTGCTCACATTCCTGGGATGAGGTTTTAGCCATTTGCTACCTACTGAGTTAAGGCAGTTACTTCCCACTGACCCAAGGAGATTGCCTCCAGGCCAGGCAGGCAATAGGTGCTAAGCTTCTTTCTTGTGCAAATTAAGTTTTTATTCCTCCTCAGCCAGGTGCTATTCCTAGATTTTCTCCTCAGCAATAACTCTGAGTGAAAGTGCTTTTACTAACCAAATACTACATGCTCTGACATAGGTTGCTTAGCCACCTAAAATATGTCCCTCTCCCTATCAGAAAGCAGCTGCAGCTGAGAAGAGCGGGAAAAGCGGTGCCAAGGACAGTTTACTTTCTTGTGACTTACTGACCGCTAACATTTTACCTAGCCATTTCTAGATTATAGTTTGAGCACATACATTCCCTAATTGATCTTAGCCTTTAGTTGACCCTACCAGAGAACTCTCCTTTAGTCACTCCCCTTTTGGGTTGTAATTGGAAGCTGACAATTACTGCTTTATGTGTGGATCCTTATTGCCTCTCTCTGCAACACTGAAAACTTCAAGCCTTACATTGTTTACCAAAGAATTACCATTTGGGTATATATATACTGGTTCTCTGAGAGCACTGGGAGGATGGATGGAGAAGAAAAAAGATGAGGATGGAGATGAAAAGAAGTAGGTAGAATGATGAGAGAACAGCAGAAGGGACTGAGAGCAGGAGGGACTAAGAGCAGGAGGGACTGAGAGGAGCTAAGTAAGAGAGCAGAAAAGAAACTGTGTAGATAGACTCGCCATAGAATAATAAAATGAATGGACTAAAGAACTCAGTGTGCTTAGATTCACTGAATATCCCTCAGATTAGAATCCTCAGCTGGTTGTTAGACTCTTCCGCGGACCCTGGGAGCAAACAATAAAGGCTAGACCAATTATTGTTTGCGTTAGAACAAAAATTTAAGCAAAGAGTGAAGCTTCTTGAATAACCCATGAAGTAACAAGCTTATATTCTATGTCAGCTATGAGCTAGTATTTAAGACACATGCCTACAGTCCCAGCATTCAGAAGACTGGGGCAGGGGATTCACAAATTGGAGGACAGAATGCGACACATTTTGTCACTGTTAATGCTGTGAAGAGACACCATATCATTGTAAGCAAGGATGCAGAGAAGCCACTAAATTGCTCCATAGATGGGAAGAGGGCTTTTAGTATAGATATGAGAGAGAGAGAATAGCCAGAGAGCTTTGGGGGAGGTCCAAAGTAGCCATGGCTACTTCTCTAGGGCAGAGAGGGGAAGGCAGCTTGACAAGGGCCAAGGCTATCCCTCTCAGGAGCAGAGAGAAGAGAGGGAGCAGGGAAAATCCACCTGAGTTATAAAGAAAAATTGGTATCTGCAGGGTAGGGTGAGAAGTACTGTGAGCTGGATCAGTTTGGAAATTTGAGAGTTGGTTTTCAGGCCAGTGACCTTAGTATGTACCATGGGTGCCTATTAAGAGAGAAATGGTTCTCCTTGGCAGACAGAATATATATGCATGTAAGTTTATAAGCACAAACTTCTGGGATCGTGTGTGTGTGTGTGTGTGTGTGTGTTGTGTGTGTGTGTGTGTGTTTGTCTGAATATGTGTATGTGTACATGTGTGGGTGCATACAGAGACTAGAAGAAAGCTTCAGATGTCCAAAGAGTTCAAACTGAGTTACAGCAGTTGTGAACTCCCCAACATGGGCATTAGGAACCAAATTCTACTCCTTTGCAAGGGCAGCAAGTACTCTTAACCACTGAGCATTTCTTCATCCTCAAGTTTTGTTGCTATATCATTCAAATATAGAATAGAAGGGAAAGTTGTTCCATGACTGGTGTGAGCTTTCCAGCTCAGAGCATACATACTAAAGAATAGTTCACAGAATCAATCAGTAAATTGGTAATAGGAGCTCTGTGGGGGATTTTCCATGAACGCACTGGTTGCTGAGAGTCACAAGAGCCCTATTAAGAACGATCAATTAAAGCTGGTAATTTGGAAAGTGTGGCTTCAAACAGAGGATAATAATGTTAGATCTTATGTTGACTATTATTTTTCCTGCTTTTAATTGTAACGTTGAACATACTGTGTAAGTGACAGAAAACTGTACAGGGACAAGAGAAAAAAGGAGAAATACTTTTGCAAGTTCTTGATTACAGAGCTAAATATGACCTTTATTTAAACAGGGTCCTCAAAACAGCTTCAATTTTCAGTGAAGTTTATACATAAGGTGTTACTCTCACCACTGTTAACAAGAACTAAACCCTTAACTGTTCATGGCTTAATTATAATGCACAAGGGTCATAGGCATTAGAGACATACATTTTCCTTATTATTTTTCTATTCGAAAATTTAAGTTAACATACAAGGTCATGGCTTTGATTACAACACTTCTCATTTATTTATTTTGACTATTTGATAGTTTCTTGCATATAAATAATGAATTTTAATCCTCATCATACCCCATTTTTGTCTCATCCCTTAATAAAACTCTTATGAATTTTCTCTCTCTCTCTCTCTCTCTCTCTCTCTCTCTCTCTCTCTCTCTCTCTCTCTCTCTGTTATTATGGTTTGTTTTTATTCATTCTGCCCCGTTATATCCCTTTTCTATCCAACCTAGTCCCCTCTTGCTGATCTCATTTCGAATTTTGAACAGTCCTTTTCTTTTCGTTTTTTTTTCTTCTTTTTTTCCTTTTATTTATTTTACAATACCATTCAGTTCTACATATCAGCCATGGATTCCCTTGTTCTCCTCTCTCCTGCCCCCCTCCCCTTCCCCCCAGCACACCCCCATTCCCACCTCCTCCAGGGTAAAGCCTCCCCCGAGGACTGAGATCAACCTGGTAGACTCAGTCCAGGCAGGTCCAGTTCCCTCCTCCCGGACTGAGCCAAGTGTCCCTGCATAAGCCCTAGATTTCAAACAGCCAATTCATGCAATGAGCACAGGAACCCATACCACTGCCTAGATGCCTCCCAAACAGATCAAGCCAATGAACTGTCTCACCTATTCAGAGGGCCTGATCCAGTTGGGGGCCCCTCAGCCTTTGGTTCATAGTTCATGTGTTTCCATTTGTTTGGCTATTTGTCCCTGTGCCTTTTCTTGGTCTCAACAATCCTCGCTCATATAAACCCTCCTCTTTCTCGCTAATTAGACTCCCAGAGCTCCACCAGGGGCCTAGCCGTGGATCTCTGCATCGAGATCCCTCAGTTGTTGGATGGGGTTTCTGGCATGACTATTAGGGGGTATGGCTATCCCATCACCAGAGTAGGTCGGTTCCGGCTGTCTCTCGACCATTGCCAGCAATCTATTGTGGGATATCTTTGTGGATTTCTGTGGGCCTCTCTAGCACTTTGTTTCTTCCTTTTCTCATGTGGTCTTCATTTACCATGGTCTCCTATTCCTTGTTCTCCCCCTCTGTTCTTGATCCAGCTGAGATCTCCCGTTCCCACAGGCTCTCTTTCCCTCGACCCTTGCCCTTCATTACTCCCACTCATGTCAGGTTGTTCATGTAGATCTCAGCCATTTCTCCATCATTGGGCAATCCCCATGTCTTTCTTGGGGTCCTGTTTTCCAGGTAGCCTCCCTGGTGATGTGAGTAGCAGTCCAGTCATCCTTGTTCCACATCTAGTATCCTCCTATGAGTGAGTACATACCATATTTGTCTTTCTGAGTCTGGGTTACCTCACTCAGGATGATTTTTTCTAGATCCATCCATTTGCCTGCAAACCTCATGATGTCATTGTTTTTCTCTGCTGAGTAGTATTCCATTATGTATATGTGCCACAATTTATTTATCCATTCTTCAGTTGAAGGGCATCTAGGTTGTTTCCAGGTTTTGGCTATTACAAACAATGCTGATATAAACATAGCTGAGCAAGTGCTCTTGTGGTATGATTGAGCATTTCTTGGGTATATGCCCAGGAGTGGTATAGCTGGATCTTGGGGGAGATTGATTCCTAATTTTCTAAGAAAGCGCCATATTGATTTCCAAAGTGGTTGTACAAGCTTGCATTCCCACCAGCAGTTGAGGAGAGTTCCCCTAGTTTCACATACTCTCCAGCATAAAGTGTCTTCGGTGTTTTTGATCTAAACCATTCTGACAGGCATAAGTGAGGTGGTATCACAGAGTTGTTTTGATTTGCATTTCCCTGATGATTAGGGATGTTGAGCAATTCCTTAAATGTCTTTCAGCCATTTGAGTTTCCTCTTTTGAGAATTCTCTGTTTAGTTCTGTAGCCCATTTCTTAACTGGACTGTTGGTCGTTTTGATGTCTAACTTCTTGAGTTCCTTAAATATTCTGGATATCAGTCCTCTGTCAGATGTGCGGTTGGTGAAGATCTCTTCCCATTCTGTAGACTGTCGCTTTGCCTTGTTGACCATATCCTTTGCTCTACAAAGGCTTCTCAGTTTCAAGAGTTTCATTAATTGATTGTTTCTCTCAGTGTCTGTGCTACTGGTGTTATATTTAGAAAGTGATCTCCTATGCCAATGTGTTCAAGACTACTTCCTACTTTCTCTTCTAGCAGGTTCAGAGTAGCTGGATTTATGTTGAGGTCCTTGATCCACTTGGACTTAAGTTTTGTGCACAGCGACAGATATGGATCTATTTGCAGTCTTCTACATGTTGATATCCAGTTATGCCAGCACCATTTGCTGAAGATGCTTTCTTTTTTCCATTGTACACTTTTGGCTTCTTTGTCAAAATTTATATGTTCATAGGTGTGTGGTTTAATATCAGGGTCTTCAATTCCTTTTCTACTATCATGTCACAGGTATTCTATCACCTTCTTGTTTACATCTACCCTGCCTCTCCCAACTTAAGATGTCTAAGTCCCCTTTCTATTGTGATACACACACACACACACACACACACACACACACACACACACACACACAGTTTAAATAATATATATTCTGCATTTGAGAGAAAACATGGTATTTATTCTTTTCAGTTTGACTTAATTTCCTTAACATACAGATCTCCAGCTTGATCCATTTTCATGTAAATGTCATGATTTCATTTTTGTTCATAGCTGAAAAACTCCTTTATATATACCACCAAATTCCCTTCATGCATTAATCTATCATTGGACATCTGTGATGTTTGCATTTCTTAGGCTTTGTAATAGTGTAGTAATAAACATGGATGTGAAAGGGAAATATTAGTAGCCACTTTGAGATGTTCCTTCCCCTTCCCCCTCTTCATCTAAAGTTATTTGCTGACCAGCAGTTTTTGAACTGACCAGTTGAACTTATGGGAAGATAAGGCTGGGACAATAAATCTATGTATCCTGGACTAGGAAAAACAAGATATGGGAAGTAATAGGCTCAACTGACCAGAAGTTGAACTCAGGGGAGAGTAGGACTGGAACAATAAATCTGAATGTATCTACCCTGGGTTCAGCGAAAGCAGGACATAGGGAGTAAAAATTTATGTCTCTATAGATACCCTGAATCCTGTTAGCCATTAGTAACCTTATGCTTGTAGTTCAACCAGTAACTTCAAAGAACTACTTCACCCCTAGCCCGCCTGGTCCAGTCCCAAGATATGTAACATTCTGCATGTAAACCTTTCTTATACAAACCCCTTAAAATGAGTGCTCGGGACCTTCCCTCTTTTCACCTACTGTAAAGTGGTGCCAGGAGGTCCCTGCCTAGGCTGGGAATAAACAAAAGCTTTTGCTCTTACATCAGAAGTTGGCTCCTTGGTAGTCTTGTTTGGGGGGGGGGTTCACACATGGCCATTACAGATGCATATATATCTCTGTTACATGCTGCCTTAGACCTTCCTGTATATGTATACAGCCAGGAGTGATAGTTATCACAGAGTGGGAAAATACCTTAGGTTTATACTTCAGTCTAAATCCTGACACAAAAAATCAGGATAAAAAGAAAAACTGAGAATTTAACAGTTTTCATTAATAGACTTATTTTAGCAAAATGCTGATTAATAATGAGGAAATGATTGATTCCAAAGACTATCTTTAGAATTGTGAGCTTAATAAGTGTTTATCATACTAAGCTAAACTCTCCAAATTAAGCTCACTCTCAAAATTGTTTTTTTATTCTTAAAAACATTTTTGAGTTTATTTTTTTAAATTGTAATATGATTACATCATTCCCCTCTTCCCTTTCCTCCCTCTAAGCCCTCACATACACTCTTGCTTGCTCATTTTCAACTTTGTGGTCTCTTTTCTCATAGGCACAGAAATAGAACACAGGATTCGGGAAATAGAAACTAGCTTCTGTTCCATATGTACCCAGTGCCATGGGGCAATGGATAGAAAGGACACTTGTTTGAGTCACCTTTGTGACTCCGAAGCAAATGTAAGGAAAGTTCATCCTCTCAGGTGTCTTATAATTTTATTCATATTCAGGTTTTTCTACTTGAATTTCTCCCATCCCACTTTCTGTGATAAAATTTGAAACAGTAAAATTAACGTCATAATTTGAAGCATTTTGAAATATTCACAATTTGAAATGTGCACTTTTTATTATTTAATCCTCAGTTTCATTTCTCACCCAAAGAAGTCAAATACAAATACATTCCATCATGAGTATCTCAGTTATTGGAGTTTTCAAGTTATGCTTCTCCAAAGGTCCAGTATAAGAGGTCCACATGTAACATTAAGCATTGGCATAAACACTAAACAAAAGGGCAATTAGATTTGTGAACAATTTCATGACAACAATGCTTTTAGACTCTAAAGAGATTATTTGGGAGATTGTAAGATGTTCTTGGAGACAGGTTGAGAGAATGCTTACTTCCTTAAGCCTTTAAACCTAGCAGTAGGAAGAATAGACAATGATAGGCGATTTTCAATACTCAAAATTTAAAAAAGAACAAGAAAAAGGAAAAAGAAAGAAAAAAGACAAAGAAAAAAGAGAAAAGAAAAGCTTTATAGAGCCAGAGAATGAGAAATGCTTTTAGAAACTCTCAGATTTTTGGCTCTTATCCCATTCATAATAGAAAATCCAGTGGTATGTGGGTCTCCAATCCAGGTTATACCAATTGTGGCCAAAAATACTAATTAATTACATTCATGTGCTCCCATAAATCTGCTTAGCAACATGTAAGAAAACTACAATTATTAGATTCAAAGTAGTTCCTAAAGGACATTGCTGGCCTGCCTAACACAGAAAAGAAGTAGAGAATAAATAGTTATAGCTTTGCATCTATATAGTTTCTATGCACTTAACTGCTGAATTGCAAAAGTAGTCAAGCACAACATATACGGAATGGTTATCTTAGAAGGGCGTAATGGTGCATGTCTTTAATCCCAGCACTTCGGATGCAGACGTGGGTGACTCTCTGTGCTTTTGAGGCCAGCCTGTCTACAGAGTGAGTTTCAGGACAGTCAGAGCTATATAGTGAGCCTTGTTTCTCTCTATAAGGAAACACATTGCCTTATATTTCAGCAAAAGTTTTTCATAATGAGTTAAAGGTACATTCTCTATAACTTTCACCAGACAATATAGTCTTTTATTGATTTTCCATTCATTGATATGTAAAATTTGATCTTAGCTAGAGGCTTGTAGGTATGAATAAAGCAAAAGATAGGTGGCAGGCTACATTTGTCCTATAGGTCACACATACCTCCTTATGTTTGAAGGCAAGAAATTTGTTTAATGAAAGGCTAACTACAAACTATTACTCATAGCATCATGGGTATTTTTTGGCACAAAGCTAACCATTTGTGTAAAAATAATTTTAAGATGGTCCATCCTGTCTATTTTATATTTTTCTCAGTGACTGGTTTAAATATATTCTCTTTTACTTTGGCAATAACTCATTCTTAAAAATCAGATACACATCAATGCAAGTTTTATTGAGGCTGGAGCCATGTCTCAGAAATTTGAGTACTTGCTATTTTTGCAGAGGATACAGGTTCAGTTCCCAGCACCCATATAGTGGCTTGCAACCACATGTAACTCCAGTTCCAGGGAAATTTGATGCCCTCTTTTGACTTCCACAGACTGCTGCACACATGTGGTGCACATCAATCATGCAGACACACACACACACAGGTACACACACATAAATAAAAATATTAACTATTTTTTAAAAACATACTTTCTTCTTTATCATGTTGAGATACACCTACATTATTTAAACATTCTGGAGCAAGTGTTTATGTGGACAAATGTTTTTGCACAGTAAGTACATTAGTAAGTTTATTTTTAACATTTTAAGAGCTGACAAATGGCTCTCTAAAATGTCTATTTGTCTATTTTCTTACCAGTGTACAGAGGTTTCAGTGTTTCCACAGTCCCATATACATTTGCTGCAGTGGTCCATTTAAAAAAAAAAACTTTTTATTGATTCCTTGTGGATTACACATCATGCACTCTGATCCCATTCATCGCCCATCCCTTCATATCCACACTCTGCCCTTGCAACCTCCTCCCCCAAATAAAATAAAATAAAATTTAAAATAAAAAACCAAAACCAAACAAACAAAAACTCCAAAACAAACACAAACAAAAAGTCTTGGGATGGAAGCTGTAGTGTGATCCTAATGAGTTACACAGTATATACTCTTTAGTATATAAATCTTTATTGTATGGTGTTCATTGGTTATTCCTCTGGTTTGAGACCTGTGGCTTCTGCTACATTGTTGAATTGGGTCCTCACTAGGACTTCTCTTGGATATCCTGTTGTTGCCATGTGTCCTGGAGATCCTGCAGTTTTGGATCAGCAGGTGTAGCTCCATCAATTAATAGATGAGGTGGATGTTGGAGTGGGCCCTGTTTCTGGGCCTGGGTGGTAGCTGGGTTGGTCAGACTGCTAGCTTTTCCTCATCATCACCACCTCAAGCCCTGCCCTGGGATAGCACATACAATGTAGCAGACATCAAAGAGCAGGACCAGTTCTCCTGCTCTCACACCCTTGGGGCCTGCTGGCCTGCATCCACACTACCAGGGTCAGCTCTACTGTTTTGCCCAGGCCAGGTGCAGGCCTCTCTCTTGCTGTTATGCCCCCAAGGCCAGCTCTCCTGCCTGATGCAGGTAGCAAAGGGTGGAGTGGGGGGGGCATCTTTCCCTCACCTATACTACCACATGGCATACAGGGGTGGGGTGGGGCCAGCTCACCAGAACCCCTGCCAACATGGCCAGCTTTACTGTGCCGCCTGGCAAGGTACAGGGCCTGCTGTCCCAAGTGCTGCAGCTGGTGAGGGGCAGGAGCAGTTCTCCAATTCTCATGACCTCGGAGCCAGCTCTCCCACTTGCCACAGGCGTTGAGGGATAGGGAAGGGGAGCAGAGTCAGCTCTCCCACCCTCATGACCCTGGGATCTGCTTTCCTGCCTGCAGTAGGTGGAGAGAGGTGGGGGACAAAGGGGTCATCTCCCCCTTCCCACTGTGTGACAGACGGATAGTGGGCTAGCTCTCCCACTCTCATTCCTTCGGATAGTGGGCTAGCTCTCCCACTCTCATGCCTTCAGATGAGGTGCAGGTCCTGCTCTTGCTCTCCCAAGTGCTGCAGCCAGTGAGGGGCGGGGCCAAAAATATGCAGCCCTAACCTCACTGCCTTTGGTGTTAATAGGAGCCACAGACATCAACACAGACCATGGCTGCAGCAGGGCTATGGACACATACATGGCTCTTGGCAGCAGCCCAGACCCAGATGACACCATCGTCCCAGCAGCAGTAATGGTCCTTTGATACTAACATAGCCCTAGTTGGCCACCCAGACCCCTGATGTCTGCCTGGCCCTTGAGGGCAACACGGGCCATGGATATGGACACAGACCTTGGCTGCTATTGGACCACTGACCAAGACTTGTCTTTTAGGGTTACACACTAAATTTATCACTAGTGTTTTTAAATAATGTAAGGAACTGACCTCTAATACTAACATTGTTGCTTAAAATACTGTCATTAAAATTATGTTTCAGAAGCCTGGTCATGGTGGTCCATGCCTTTAATTTGGGAAGCAGAGGCAGGTGGATCTCTGTGAGCTGGAGGTCAGCCTGGTCTACAGAACTTGTTCTAGGACAGCCAAAGCAACAAAAAGAAACCCTGTCTCAAAAATCAAAGTCCAAAACCAAACCAAACAAAACGCATGGTTCAGTCTTGCACTTTAAAAATAAAGAAATTCCAACATTTATACTAAAAATCCATTTTAAAACAAAAACACAAGTCAGAAACGAACTACATCTTATTAAAAGAAGATAAAAAGTCAGCAATTAAAAAAAAACAAAGCCCAAGAAAGTGTATTATGATTATCCCTCAAAAATGAGATAACAAACAAAATATTCAATTCTACTTGGGACCAAGCAATGTTTAAATTTTTTTATTTATACTTCTTAACTAAAGGAGAACCTTTAATAGTAGAAGATACACCTGTGCGTCGAAGTTTAGCATTTTCATGAATAAAATTGTGTTGAATTGGTGGAATGCTGCCATATGTCTTGTTAGTAGCATCAATTTTGGGTTTTACATGTATCATTGATTTTGGTGGTGGAGGTAGCCCATTTATTTCATACAGACAATATATTTCATCTGTCTGAAAATTAAAAGATGGAAAGATAATGTAAGAAATATCCAGAGAACTAGAAAGATTAGGGAAACATTTATCATTATTAGTAATTTCTATTTGTTGTATGTGATATGGGAAAGGTAAAAAATAAGGTTCCCTCTAGAATGAAAAATACTAATGCAGAAATAAATTAGGTAAAGTAAGACTTTATGACTGTGGTCACAGAAATAATTGGCAAATTACAGTAGTATGATTTCTGGATTATGAATGTATAAAACATTAAAAATATACTGAGAGGACTTAGATCATTGAAAACATTTATAATCTAAATCCAGATAATATAATTTATAGGGGAATTTATTTTTTTATTTTTATTTTTATTTTTTTTGTTTTGTTTTGTTTTTTTCGAGACAGGGTTTCTCTGTGTACCTTTGTGCCTTTCCTGGAGCTCACTTGGTAGCCCAGGCTGGCCTCGAACTCACAGAGATCCGCCTGGCTCTGCCTCCCAAGTGCTGGGATTAAAGGTGTGCGCCACCACGCCCGGCCTGGGGAATTTATTTTAAAACCTTTAATTTTTTCTGTAATAGGCATAATTCCTAACATATGCTGAATTAGGCATTCTAGAATTGTCAGCGTTTATATTCAGACCTTACCATAGTTAGGTTAAGTCCATTGCTTCTGCAGAATTTGCTGAAGCCATTTGTTTTTATATAGGCTTTAGCCTTACATTGGGCTTGGACCATGCATGCTAAGAAAATTATTTTAAAGTAAGTTCCCAAGCCAACTGAATATTACAATACACCAGGTTAGATGTGTAATGCAGTATCTATAAATAAATACTGAGTAGGTGCACATATTTCTTTCACATCAAACATGACCTTATTTTAATCACATATGGCTCTTTTATGTGATATCTGTAGTATTTATACATCCAGAGTCAATGATTCAAAAGTTAAATAAACCTAGGAACAAAATACAATGAGTTAAATATCATTGCACTTCATATGGGTATGTTTGAAATCAAAAAAGAGAGCTAGATTTTGAAGGTTGTGCATGTGCCATTCTAAACTTTTTTTTTTACAGTACAAATAAATGATCTCATGGATACAAAGGGGTGTGCTAAATGAAAATACCAGCATCTGCCTGGAACTGAGTACTAATCCTTGAGCTTCATGCCAGCATGCAGGTGAGCTACATGAAGAGATCTATACCCACCCCTAGCACCTAGTGAGAACGAGTAGCAGCCACTTGGTGCTTGTAGTATTACCAATCATTTATATTCAAGACTTGAACTGATAACATAAAAATACATTATTGTTAAAATCACAATTAGATTTCATACATTTTATTGAAGATTGTAATAACTTTACAATGGTTAAGTCAGTATCATTTAAGGAAGCTGTTCAGGACATTTCTCCAAATAAGCTAAATAACAATAACAAGTTTTTTGTTTTGTTTTGTTTTGCTTTGCAGTTATACCTATGATTTAATTTCTTCAAACCAACTATAAATATGAACAATTACATATCTTCAAAACTGTTTTATAGATATAATCTGACCTATATCTTCTATCCAATCTTTTAAAATATAATAAAAACAGAATTCAATATACTAAAAGAATCAAGTATTACATTTACTATTGATTTGTTGTGTGTGTGTGTGTGTGTGTGTGTGTGTGTGTGTGTGTGTGCTGCATACATGCTTGCTTATGTGTACTCATACACTGCTGTGTGGAAATCTCAGGACAACTTGTGAGAATCAGCTCTCTCCTAAATGCCATGTGGGTTCCAGGGAACTCAGGTCTTCAATCAGTATTGGAAATAAGCACATTTACCAATGAACCATGTCACCAGTCAGGAATAAATTAATAGCTCCATATCATTAATGCCTTATTGAATGAGTATTGATATTATAAAAAACAACCAATTATAGTAGTTCACTGGCCTATTTACTAAGAAACAAAACAAAAAATTTTATCAACAGATAAAATTCTCATATTTTAAAGGTGTCACTGTTTTGAAAAGAAACTGAAGGCACTGACTGCCTGGATGAATGACAGATGTTGTTATGGGCAATTTCTAAGATTAAAAAATGACAGTTATCCATTAACACATATGGTCTATGGCTACACACATTTCTCTGGTGTTTTCATTTGCATGACTGTCTGATGCAATTTCCAATAGCTAGTGTTTGCAAGTCCTTGACTTTTCCTCCTCTGAAACTCCAGTAGGTGTTTCAGCTGGTTTTGGATCCTTAACCATCTCTGAGTCCATTCCTCAGTCAATAACTGCAATGGTGTAAAGTAATATATAAAACCCCTATATTCCTGCCCACCTTGGGTATGAATTTATCAAGGTGTGAATTCTACACTATTTCCCAGAGATCCCTCATGGGATTAATTTTCAGTTTCACACTGTGGTAGATGATTTTATTAGTCTCCTTTCCTTCTGTATTTTACATACAGCCTTCCCTGTATTTATTTCCTTGTATCACATGTAACAAATAGGCCACTTAAATTTGAATTCTTTTGAAGGATCTGCTTTCAATGAAATACAAAAGAAAATACATATTTAGAATGCCCTTTCCAATTGTTTTATGCCAATGAGATTTCTTTAGAAGTAATATAAAATACATACTTATATTTGTTTGTGTCTCTAGTTATAACAGGAACATATAGTTATAATATGATATCTATTTTGCATTGTAAGCTATATTAACATACACATTATTTTTATGCAAGTATGGCCATAAAACATCATATATTTCATGTTCTATAATTCTGATAGTTATTAAGTTTTTTTTGAGATTGTGTAGATGTGTTAGGTATGTACACATGTGTGCAGGTACCTGTGCTTGTGTGTACATGTATGTGGAAGTCAGAGGATGGCATCAGGTATCATCTTTGATTGCCCCTGCTCCACCTTATTTTTTAAGACAGGGTTGCTCAATGAATCTGGAGCCCATTGATTAGACTAGGCTGGCTGGCCAAGGAACTCCAGTGATCTGCCTGTCTCCTCCTTTTCATAGTGAGGCTACATGTGTGTGCCACTGTGCCTAAATTCTGAGCAACATGGAGATTGGAACTCAGGTTTTCATGCTTGCACAACATATACTTTACCAACTAAGCCACCTGCCAGCCCTAGTACTCACCAAGATTTTTTCATAGTCACTTGGGAAAAGTGATTAGATTTTCTACTTCTCTGGAGCAGCACTCCTTTTGACAAAATAAATGAAACAACTTAACTTCCCTCTATCAAAGCTAATGCTACTTGTCTTGTTTCCTAATTGGAAAACAACAGGTTTTCATCATTCTAAGGATGACTTAGTTGAATGAAAAATTATAAGGCATGAGAACACAATTTGTGAGGTTTGTCTAGGCAAGATTAATTAAAACTATCCTTATAAATTATTCCTTTTTCTCAGTAAAGTAGAATGAAGATGATATTGTAATTAGTGATTTAATACTTAAGTATTTAAAAATAGCAATAGTGTAAATAATTTTAATTTAGATAATGACTTGACTTTTAGAACTGCAACATGAGAGTAAGTATGGATGTTGTTGAAATTAACTGGGATTTGGTGGCAGTGTGTATAAACTGATTTTTAAGATCAGTGATTTGGTATATGCAATGACTCTTATGAATCTCCAGGGTAATTCTGCTTGACATATCAATTTTAAAAATTTGTAGAGTGTAATATTATATTTATACAGAGAGTTTCATTCCTAGGACCCACACAATTGTAGAAAAGTGCTAACATCCACAAGTTGTCCTCTGAACTACACACATACACATACACACACACACACAAACACATGTCACAGCATGTGCAGGCCCCCTCCCACAAATGAATATATGTAAAAACACATTAGAAATACCAAAAGTAGTATAAGGACTCTAATATTATTTTTCATGTTTAGATATCTTATTATACATTTTTAGGAAATCAGCATTGGAGGAAAATAAAGTCTTCATAGAACTGTATGTGCTATGTTTATAATTTCCATTAAGTCTACACATACTTCTCAAAATTGAAAAAATAAGAGATTTAGGATTTATCTATAAATTTCTATATTAAATGATTATTTGAAGTAGGGTTTACCATATGTTTATATATGTACAAACAAGACAATGAATATATGAAATTATGTATTCTATTTATGTACATATTTGCAATTTTACATAATAAAAATTAAATCAACAAACTAATATTTTCTTTTTTTTTTTAAACTGGATTCTCACACTGCATCCCAGACTGACATCTAAATCAGAATCCTCTAGCCATTACCTCCTGAATGCTGAGATTAAAAGTACATCACAGAAATTCTGGCAAGAAGTACTATTTTTTAAAACAGGCTTCAATGTGAATTTATCTCCCATAAGCCTTTATCAATATTTCAAATAATAGTGGAGGCAATGAGGAATATGCAGCAAAAGAGGATTCATATATGATGTCCTAGGTTCTCTAAAATCTTAGAACAATGAAAAAAATAATTCTCCTAAACAATAACTAATTTTTTGTTTTCAATATTCATTAAAACAATGACATTTTCTTCTGTTAATGACAGTAATTAATTGTTTGGTTTAAAGCTTAGGGATTTCTTTGGCAGTAGGAGTTGTAGGATTACATGATGACAACATGCGCTTTAAGTCTATACTACAGAAAGTAAACTGTGGTAATAGTTATCTTTTTCAAAGAATTTGAAAGTTGTCCTTAGCCCCAAATTTCTCACTATAAAGTATGTATGAAATTCTATAAAGACACTTCTCTTACTGGATAAATTTTCAAAACCGTATTTACCTTAACTGTTAGCAAAGCAATCACTTTAAGGGTCTTCCACAGATACAACCTAATTTACAATGCATATTTTAATTAAAAAATTTACTTTCTATTTTACATCAACATTTTGACAATATACTGTAACCAATGTTTGCAAAAGATATGTTTCAAATAATAGAAAGTCCTTGAGTAAGCACTTTTTAAAAGAAAGTGTTATGTGACTATACAAATCATCTATACATTTATTTCTTAACATGAAATGTAAGTAATTCCTTAATTTCTCCTACTATTAACAAATTATTTCATTATATTCCATACCTAAATTTATTATTTGGTTTTGAAATTTAAAAGCTGTGTTTTTTAAAACTTACCTTTACTACAAGTGTTGCTTGATATTTCTTACTGTACATTCTGGGTTTAAATCCTACAACAATGGGAATTCCTTTTGTGTAAAATGGAGGGAGTTCTCCAGTATGAGGTTTTACAAAAAAATCTCTATCACCACCTGGCAGAAAATAGGCTGTAAATGGCTCATAATACCTAGAAAAGAGGAATGAAATCCATCAAATTGGTCATTACCTCATTGACTCTGTGAGAAATTGATGGCTAAATCATAAATTCTGCTCCAACAGACCCATAGTTCAAAATGAATACTGAATGCTTACAAAAATGTGTGAGGTGGCATTTTGAAAATTACCAAATAGTGTCTGCCCTAGTTTTCTTTCTGTTACTGTGGTAAAACATCATAATCAAAATAACTTAGGAAGGAAAGGTTTATTTGGCCTACACTTTGCAGTCATTGTCTATCATTGAAGCAAGTAAGGGCAAGATCTCAATCAGAAGCCGAGGTAGGAACCAGAGAAACACTATGAACTGGGTTGTTTCTACATACTTAGCTTGATTATGGAACCCAGGACCATTTTCCCAGTGATGGGGCCACCCATAGCGGGCTTAGCCCACTCACATTAATCATCAGTCAAGGTAATGCCTAACAGACAAGCTTACAGGCCAATCTGATTCTCAGCTGATGTTCCCTCTTCTTAGGTGTCTCTAGTTTGTGTCAAGTTGACAAAAATTAACTAGAACACTATCATTCTTTTTTTTTTTTTTTGAGACAGGGTTTCCCTGTGTGGCTTTGCGCCTTTCCTGGATCTCGCTCTGTTGACCAGGCTGGCCTCAAACTCACAAAGATCTGCCTGCCTCTGCCTCCGAAGTGCTGGGATTAAAGGTGTGCACCACCACCGCCCAGCTAGAACACTATCATTCTTTTCTCAGGGTAGCAAAATAAGTTTTTTTCATTTATATCCTATATTCATAGTGTACTAAGATAAATGTTGTCCCAATAAAAATTGGTCAAATTCAGCGCCCTGGATGAAAACTTAGTCATTTGTAAATAAACTCATATGTAAAGCAATTGACCACTAAAGCTATGTAAAACCTTTTGTCTCTACTTCTGTTCCATTATACTATTTACTTACTTACCAGAGTTTTCTACTTGCTAAGTACTATGAACTTACTTGAGTCTCACTAAATATTTATAGGTATGAAGATAAGATTATTAAAGTATGAAGTAGAGGGACATTTATGTTTCAAGCTACCATTTCATGTGATGATAGACTAAAACTGAGAAAAAGAATGTTAGTTAAAGAATTTCTTAGTTTAATAAAATAGGCTAGAGATACACTGCAAACAAGTTTTAAGTTCACAATTTAAAATAAATTAATATAGATGCATGTAAAATTCAAAAATGGCTTCTGAAAACGAGTACAATAGTGCAACATGGAAAAAGACACGGGACAATTTAGATTGTCCATTCAAAAAACACATACTGAGCATCATGGTGGAAGATTGGAGAACAGGTTCTGTAGATATGGGTGGCCTGGATTTGAATCATAACTCTATGTAGCATTTCAAGAAGTTTACTTAAACTTTTTGTACCCCAGTTTTGTCATTTATTAAATTAATAAACAGAGTCAAGTCATTGTACCAATGACTAACCCATGGACAGTGGTTTGAAAGGACTACCAATATTACTTCAGTCATCATTATCATTGTGGTTTTAAAATATTTTACAACTAGTGCTAGGAAATGATGGGTAATTCAATAAATGAGCTGAATAACATGGAATACCTAGAAGGATTACAACAGGAAGCTGACAGACAGATATTCACAGGAATCCATAAATCTCCCTTGTCCAGAGAGACATCCATTAAGAAAAAATATATGGAAGAATTCTCTTTGTGAGGAACAGAGAAACCAGTTAAGAAGCTGTGGTTATACTTCTATATTACCATACTTGGTTACCAGCTTCTTTTAAGAAATGAATAGATCCATATCTGTCACCATGCACAAAACTCAAGTCCAAGTGGATCAAAGACCTCAACATAAATCCAGTTACTCTGAACCTGATAGAAGAGAAAGTAGGAAGTAGTCTTGAATGCATTGGCATAGGAGATCACTTCCTAAATATAACACCAGTAGCACAGACACTGAGAGAAACAATCAATCAATGGGACCTCTTGAAACTGAGAAGCTTTTGTAGAGCAAAGGACACAGTAAACAAGACAAAGGGACAGCCTACAGAATGGGAAAAGATCTTCACCCACCTACATCAAAAACTGAACAAGGCAAAACTATCAGTGATTTAAACCAAGGTGGCACTAATAGCAATGGTAAAAAAACAACAACTTGGTTTTGCTTATATTTATAGAATGGATGGCCAAGTTTTCTAATAGATCATAAATGATACGCATCAGAAACTGGGGAACACAAATTTGTTGCAACATTCTCTGAGGGATGTGTAAAATTAGAATTAACATTCACTTAACTGAGAAGTCTGTAAAAAGACTCCCTTTTGGGGAGAAATTATTTTTTTTAAACTTTATGTTAATTATTAATGTTCTGTTGAGCTATTTATAAAACAGAAAATTAATATGTATGTTTGATGTTTAGGGAAAAGTTCAGGAATTGAAATATATTTGGGTTCTTCAAAGTACAGATGATAAATTCAGCAAAAATGTGAAAATACCTAGAAAAGGAAGGTGGACAGAAGTAAAAACAATCAGGTTCTGGGAAACAACATTTAAATGATAAGTATGAGAGGGAGGCAGTAAAGAAATGGCCAGCAACAGAGAAGCAAATCCAAGAAAATGTGATCCTTTCAAGTTGATGTTAGGACAGTGGTTGGAGATGGTCACAGGGAGATAAGAAGCAAAAATTAATGTCTGGATTGAGAAAAATATGCACAGTGTTTAACAGTGATGGCACTGGATACTTTATGAGAGTAGCTACTGGAGTCATCAGGAAGCATGCAAGCTGTGCTACATGAAATAACAACAGACTAAGTACTAATGTGGAGTTACCATAATGTATTTTTATTATTTATCTACAATCTATCTGTCTGTCTGTCTATCATGTATATATGAATATTCTTTTGGTTCCTCTATGAATGTATCTATGTTTTTGCTTTTTTGAGATGTGGTTTTTCTGTGTAGCCCTGGCTGTCCTGAGACTCACTCTGTAGACCAGGCTTGAATTTAAGAAATTCACCTTCTTCTGTCTCCTGAGTGCTGGGATTAAAGGTATGTGCCACCCCTCCCAGCCTACAATGTATTATAACAGCAAAGAGTAAGGGAAAGACAATGTGCTGACATGAACTTCAATACTGGGATTTAGGGGAGCAGGAAAATGACATATAGTGAGTGACAATAGTGAGGAGTCCCTGACTACAGTACCAAAGCAACATGTATGTGTTTTCAAATTCCTCTCAAGGGATATTACTGCCATTGGATTTTGTCCAACTCTCATTTTCTTTTTCTTTTTTGATTTTTTGAGACAGGGTTTCTCTGTGTAACAATCTTAATCTTAGCTGTCTTGAAACTAGCTGTGTAGATCAGGCTGGCCTCAACCTCACAGAGATCCACCTGCCTCTGCCTCTTGAGTGTTGTGATTACAGGTGTGCACTACTATCACTCGGCAACCAAATCTCATTTTCTTGCTCTCTGTTGGAAATGCCTTAACTATGTGACCCTTTTAAACTTGTAGAGTATTAAATATGCCCAAAATAGGATTATTGCTACCTAGTCCCAACCATCCCATTTTCACGCTGTGTGACTTCTGGGAGGTTGGTAAGTACTTTACTGACTTATTCCTTTGTTCAAGCACTTACAGAGAAGGCACAACTGATGAAACAAGATGAATATGTAGGTTCTCTGTGTCAATGCTTACACGAATTTTTTTGTATGTGTCCTGTAATCTTAAATACTAGGGAGGCTGATGCAAAAGGATTTACAAGATCAAAGCCTGATTACATAACTTAGCAAAACTATCTCAAAATATATTATAAAAGGATTTAGAGATATAATTCAGCAGTAGAGTACTAGACTAGTATGTGTGAGGCTCTAGGTTTAAACTCTTATCAGTGAAAAACAAAATCCTGTTCTTGTATACATCACTCCTTAGTGATACTTATTTTGGCTACTTTCAACAATGCTAATGCTGGTTTTGTCTCAAAAAGAACAGAAGTGTTTAGTAGTTTTCTCAGAGATTTCGTATTTGAAATACATCTGAAATATGTACCATGTTTATTATGCTACTACAATTTAGAATTGTCCAGATTGCAGGTTTGTAGGACATCAAACAGAAGTAAGGACATGAAAAAGTGTTTCCCTGTTGGGATGGGATCAGAAAGTAGTAGGCAGGAAGAAGCACCTTAATTACCAAGCACTGCCAAATCTGGTAATAGAAAATTCAATTTAAATTTCTGAATATAATGTGTGTATGTGTGTGTGTGTGTGTGTGTGTGTGTGTGTGTGTGTGTGTGTGTGTAGGTGCATGTGTATTTAGGTAAATTAGATATAGTGATAAAAGTTTTGTAGCGCCCTCCTATACACAAATGATAAAAGGGCTGAGAAAGAAGTCAGAGAAACATCACCCTTTACAATAGCCACAAATAATATAAAATACCTTGGGATAACACTAACTAAACAAGTGAAAGACCTTTTTGATAAGAACTTTAAATCTCTAAAGAAAGAAATTGAAGAAGATATCAGAAAATGGAAGGATCTCCCATGCTCATGGGTAGGTAGGATTAACATAGTAAAAATGGCAATCTTACCAAAAGCAATCTACAGATTCAATGCAATCCCCATCAAAATCCCAACACAATTCTTCACAGACTTGGAAAGAAAAATACTCAACTTTATATGGAAAAACAAAAGACCCAGGATAGCTAAAAGAATCCTATATGATAAAGCAACCCTTGGAGGCATCACCATCCCGGACCTCAAACTCTACTATAGAGCCATAGTAATAAAAACAGCTTGGTACTGGTATAAAAACAGACATACGGACCAATGGAATCGAATTGAAGACCCTGACATTAATCCATGCACATATGAACACCTGGTTTTTGACAAAGGAGCCAAAACTATACAATGGAACAAAGAAAGTATCTTCAACAAATGGTGCTGGCATAACTGGATGTCAATATGTAAAAGATTACAAATAGATCCATATCTGTCACCATGCACAAAACTCAAGTCCAAGTGGATCAAAGACCTAAACATAAATCCAGTTACACTAAACTTAATAGAAAAGAAAATAGGAAGCACTCTTGAACGCATTGGCACTGGAGACCATTTCCTAAATAAAACACCGACAGCACAGACCCTGAGCACAACCATTAATAAATGGGACCTCTCAAAACTGAGAAGCTTTTGCAGGGCAAAAGACACAGTCAATAAGACAAAAAGACAGCCAACAGATTGGGAAAAGATCTTCACCAATCCCACATCTGACAGAGGATTGATCTCCACAATATATAAAGAACTCAAGAAACTAGACATCAAAGCACTGAACAGTCCAATTAAAAAATGGGCTAAAGAGCTAAACAGAGAATTCACAAAACAAGAACTACAAATGGCTGAAAGACATTTAAAGAAATGCTCAACATCCTTAATCATCAGAGAAATGCAAATCAAAACGACTCTGAGATACCACCTTACACCTGTTAGAATGGCTAAGATCAAAAACACCAATGACAACCAATGTTGGAGAGGATGTGGAGCAAAGGGAACACTCCTCCACTGTTGGTGGGAATGTAAACTTGTACAACCACTGTGGAAATCAGTATGGCGGTTTCTCAGAAAATTAGGAATCGAACTACCTCAAGACCCAGCCATACCACTCTTGGGCATATACCCAAAGAATGCTGATACATACCATAAAGATACATGCTCATCTATGTTCATAGCAGCACTATTTGTAATAGCCAGAACCTGGAAACAGCCTAGATGCCCATCAACGGAAGAATGGATGAAAAAAATGTGGTACATATACACAATGGAGTACTACTCAGCAGAGAAAAACAATGAAAGCATGAAATTTGCAGGCAAATGGATGGAACTAGAAAAAATCATCCTGAGTGAGGTAACCCAAACCCAGAAAGACAGTTATGGTATGTACTCACTCATTGGTGGATTCTAGATATAAAATGAACAATCAGACCACAACCCATAGAACCATAAAGGCTATATATATATATAGCATGGAGGTCCCTAGGACGACTGTGGCTTATAATAAATTTCAGTTTTACTCAATTATTGAAAAAAAATAGCCAAATGAATAGAAACACATGAACTATGAACCAAAGGCTGAGGGGCTCCCAGCTGGATCAGGCCCTCTGAATAGGTGAGACAGTTGATTGGCTTGATCAGTTTGGGAGGCATCTAGGCAGTGGGACCAAGTCCTGTGCTCAATGCATGAATTGGCTGTTTGAAACCAGGAACTTATGCAGGGACACTTGGCTTAGTCTGGGAGGAAGGGACTGGACCTCCCTGGACTGAGTCTACCAAGTTGATCACAGTCCTCGGGGGAGGACTTGTCCTGGAGGAGGTGGGAATGGAGGGTGGGCTGGGGGTAAGGGGAGGGCGTGGGAGGGGGGAGAATAGGGGAACCCATGGCTGATATGTAGAATTGAATGGTATTGTAAAATAAAAAATATATATCACAAAAAAAAGTTTTGTAGTGTCATTAAAATTAAATAATTTTGCACATTCCAAATATGTGGGAGGCATGTTGTACATATTTATTATTGCTGTTATTGTGGTTTTAGGAAATACTAGGGACTGAAGAGAATGCAGTGATCAAGAATAATCACTTAAGTGGGCTCATATTGTCATATATTTGACACAGTGCTAGTACTGATTGGAAATAAATTATTTTCACTCATAATACTACCATTAAACATATTATAAACTGTATTTTAGGAGATTAGCCATTCTCATATATTTGTTACAAGAATGCAGAAGCCATTCTCCATGGTAAAAATAACTGTACTCAGATAATTGAAATAGCTTCTCACATAAATAATGACTCTAGAAAAATGACATGCAGAGAGGAGATCTATAAGATTTTCAAAAGGGGAAACTGATATTAAACTGCAGTGATCTTTTCAGATATTTTAAAAAATATGTTTTGCTCCCCATCTGGAGCATTTGGAAGCAATTTATCTCTATCAGTAAGAAGTCTTTGATAGAAATGCTTACAAAATATTTCATCAGAATTTCTTTACACATGACCATTTTGTAGTGTGTCTCACTATGTATCCCAGGCTCGCTATACATTCTCTATGTACTTTTTTCAGGATGACCTCAAACAGACCTCCAGTTTAGAAAATACTCTCATGGGATTTTGTATTTCTTAGTGATTCTATATAGTTCATTCAATATAAAAGAGTTCAAGAGCTCATTTCTTTTTCACAGTTTGAATGAATTTGTCAAATACAATTTGATGTACTAGAACTTCTGATAAACACATTCATCCCTAGGAAAATGCTTACTGAAATTCACTGAAGTAAATCTATTTCATATTACTCTTTTGCAAAAACAGTTCTCTTAATCTTAATGCAAAATTAGACATTAATGAGAGATGCAAACATATTCTAACTTTGAACAAAATGTCTAAAATAATGTCAGTAGTATTAACTAAAAATCTAGTCAGAAGTATTTGACTATAATTAAGCAGAAAATTTTCCCTTTTGGTTTCTTTCAAAAACCATATTGCCACCTTTTTTCTTTTTCCACTGTTAAGTGTCCACAATTGTGATAGAGATGGAATCATATGCCCTGTATTACATGGTAGTAGCCATAAAAGTGGGAGAAAGGAACTTCAAAGACATTCTAAAGATTAAGATACCAATAGGAATAAATTGAATGGCAACTTGAGCAAATTGCCTTTGTAACTGCCTCATTCTTCTCAAAAGGCCCACTGAAAGTAAAAATGTTACTGTTTAAAGGGAAACAAGACAGTGAGAATTGAACTAATTTCTTTCTCTGAGAATATAAACTATCCATGAAATCTTGACCTTTTGTCATAGGAAAGTAGGTTAAAGTATACATATCTGAAAAATTTTAAAATAGTATAGTTAGAGTTGATTAAAATTAGGATCTTTCTCAAAACAATGTGAGAAGAAATAATAATGTACTTGATTTATACTGGATATTCAGTAGAGGATATGATCTTGTTCTCTCTTTGTGACAGTAAACACTGTTCTTGGTTCCATCTCCAATTAATTAAGTGAAGAGAGTTTCTAATTAAACTCAGACAATGTAGGCTAATGAAAATAAAATAATCATGATAAGATATTCATCTAGAATTTTCTTTTGTGTCATACAAAATTTTGAGGTTTATCTTGATTGTCTTTTAACTGATAATTGTATTATTTAATTACAACTGTCAACAGCAATCATAAGTGAGCTAATGAAGGAACTCGGGTTATTTTCTATTCAAATGATTTAGCTCATATTTTTCCATTAGAATAAGGGCAAAAGCTATCATTGAGTGGTTAATTAAGAATATAGTATAGGGCTGACAATGTGTCTCAGTGGCTAAGGGTGCTTGCCACCAAGCCTAAAAGCCTGAGTTCAATCTTTTGAACTCACATGACAGAAACAGAGAGACAAGCAGGTTATCTTCTGATAGCCACATACATTCTGTGACACACAAGTATGCACACACACAAACACACATACCTATACAAAATAAATAAATGCAAAAAATTAAAGGACAGAATACAATAACCTGATTTCTAGGAACTCCGTGAATTATTTATTTTCCAACAACTAAAATAAAGATAGTTGAAGTTCCTAGAACTTGAAAATTAGTTCTCATTCTCATGTTAAGAAGGAACCTATCTTTCTTTTTTCTTTTTTTTTTTCTTGGGTTTTTCGAGACAGGGTTTCTCTGTGTAGCTTTGCGCCTTTCCTGGGACTCACTTGGTGGTCCAGGCTGGCCTCAAACTCACAGGGATCCGCCTGCCTCTGCCTCCCGAGTGCCGGGATTAAAGGCATGCGCCACCACCGCCCGGCGGAACCTATCTTTCATCTCTACAGTACTCACACATGGAACTTGTGATGTAAATCATTTAAAACACCTCTATTGCAAAAGGTGATGAAATCCCTTGTGCTACATAGGTCGTTTAATTATAGAGGAATATGAAAGAATACTGTCCCATGATACAGCTTTCTCAGTAAACAAGTAAGCTCTTAACACAAACTATCTACTAGAGAAATACAACCCCACTTTTTAGTCCTGGTGGCAGAGGAACTACATTAAATCTGATCAAAAAGGAATATTTATGTTACTGGAATAGCAGTAATCATGGCTGTAAGTATGCTTTACTGTATATAGTTCATAATGAGTGAGATTCTAAATATATTCCTGTAATAGTTTCATGCAATAAATAAGCATACACATCACTACATGGTTTTTAAAATCATAGTACTGGTCTTCTAATGTTTTTTTTTTTTAAGTGTTGGAGAAGGAAGGTGTAAACAAGGTAGAGTGACACAGATACATGAAAATGCCATAATGAATCCCATTACTTTGGATGGTAACTTTAAAACAAAAAAGGAGTCCAGCATAATACTGAATATCTGTAATTCCAGCAAACAAGAGTCTAGGGAGACAGATGACTGAAGTTCAAGGCCTACATAGTCATCACATAGCAAATTCTAGGCCAGCTAGGACTACATAGTAAGACCCCATCTCCAAATAAGCAAACAGAGTTTAAAATGATTATATTAGCATTGTTCTAGGGGGCAAAAAAGTAAGGGTTAGGTGAAAGTGTTTTTGAATCCTGTATTCATTTATACAGTAAATATCATAGCAGTTTAAAGGATTTTATGAAATCCCTGGGTAAAAATAGCAAATAATTATATAATCTAGCATTCTTTAGAAATTTAATAAGTACATCCACTTTCTTCTGTGCCTCCCATGGTTCTTCAAGGTAAAATCATATTTAGTAATCACCCTGGATATAGCTGATTAACTTTTGATTATTAATGAAACCAAAATACTTAGGAATTTTTTTTCTTACAGAGTATATTTAGTAAAAATCTTTTATATGCCTGACAATGAGAGATTCTGAGTGCCTTTCCTTGTGGAATTTTGTCTAACAGTGATAGCATATATAATAGACATTACATGGCACAAAACATAACAATCAATTTTCTGGAAGCTAAAGTGGAATAAAACATCTTGAAAGAGACTAGAGAAAAATGAAATATTACTATTAGGGGAACAAATCAAATATCAATCTCCTTCTCAGAAGCCACTGAAGTTAGACTAACATGTTAAAAGAAAAAGAACTCTGAACCATGAATTCTATGCTCAGCAAATTTACCCTTTGTTAATGAAGGAAAAAAAAGATAATCTCATATTAAGCAAATGTATGAGAATGTTTTATCAGTGGGGCTATTCTTGAACTGCTACAGAATATACTTTGTGCAAAGATAAAGGAGACAGAAGTGTCTAATAACTTTAGGAAGAACTACAAGCAAGAAAATGGAGGGGGTGGAAATTAAGGCTAAACATAATAGCCAACCATCCTCCTAAATAGTTCTTTAAAACTTCTTTGAAATTTATGTATTTTCAGTATAAACAGAGTGGCTGAAAGATATATAAGGGAAGCAGAAATTAAATAAAAGATAAATCTACGATTATATCTAGTAAATTCATGACTTCTATCAGTTGATAGAACTGGACTTGGCTATAGATTAGTAATACAGTGCTTGTGAAGTTTGTGAAAAGCCCTGGGATCAATAAAAGAAGAACCACTAAACCAGAAGTAGGAGAAGCAAAAAGAGTAAGTACTATCATAAACCAATGGGCTCTATTAAATACTTGTAGAGCTTTGGCTTCTTCTATTTTGCTGGTTTATATGTTATACATGAATATTTCATCCAAACGTTACCAAAAAAGCATAAATAATTAAATTTATAAGGGATATTTTTTTCTGATTTCACAAGAATCATACAAAAAATCATTTACAAAGACTAGAGAAATCATCTATTGTCTGTCTTAAAATTTCATTATACATTTCTGAATTAATTATATTCATAAAATCAGTTACCTAAATCTTCTTGATATATACTAAATACCTTGTCTGACTTGTCAGTCTAAATTCTGTGACAGATGTCTTGAATAAACCAATTCCTTGGATGTTAATTACATCCTCCACTTCAGGCTCAGTAGCAATCAATGTTATAGGAAATTTCCAGATTCCATCTGTTATGCACTCAACTTTCAATGTGATATGAGCCCTTGGAACACACACACACACAAACACATACACATAAAAAAAGATTAAAAAATACAATGGGAAGATAAGGAAAGAGATTAAATACATTAATTTAATATCTAAAGTAAAACTCAAAGTAATTCTTGAGCTCAGCAAAAAAGGGGAATATTTTGTTTTTAAAATCTAGATGACTATTATTTCTATTTTAGGAATAATTTTGTAGTTAATAATTTACAGTATCATTGTCATTTGAGATAATGATTTTGTGGGTCTTCTTATCTACTCTGTAATTAGCTCCCAAAATACAGTAGTTGTTGCAAAACTGACTGCAAGTTTTCTGTAACCAACATAAACTATTAGTGTACTTAGTAAGTTATAGGTACATTCTGGCAATGGGTCCAATAAACTATGTATTTTTTTCCATTAGAATCCTTTTCAGAGCTTACTAGCTAGAAATGATATAGCTCCAAATGTTTTTGCATAGTATTAAAGAAATAATATAATTCAAATATTGAGAGGTAGAAAAAATAACATATTGAAATAAAAATCATAATAATACTATATTTAAAAGAGAATGAATTATATACCGGACTGGTTTTCTTGGTGTAAATATCAGATTGAAAATCAATGAAATTAATTCATGTTTTACATTAAAATGTTTTCTGTACAAATATAAAGTTACAGAAGAACTCAGGTTAGTCTTCAAATCATCGGATTCAAATTCTATTTCATACTCAAATTCACGTCTTCTAGGAGGTACTAGGAAAATTAAAATAAAAACAAAAGCATGTATCAGTTTAGTTCATTACACATAAACTGAACATTAATTTATGTGCCAACATTATTTCTAAACAGGTTTTTAGAAGAGAAAATGGAAATTTTATCTAGCTTTATTTTCATAATGTTTACTATAAAACCAGAGATATAATACTATGAGTTATTTTGATAAAATGAAATACATGAATAAATATTAAAATATAGAGTAGAATTCTCAATATCTTTAATTCTTTACAATTTAGGCTTATAGAATAAGAAAAACTAAACAAAAATTGATAGTCAACACTAATTATGAAAAAGAAATACTTTTTTTACATGGGTGATATCTGATAAATATATGCAGATTTAATTTTTAATTAATTTTGTCCCTGTTGATTATGTATTTTGCTGTGATTACAACTTGTTATACAAGGTCAGGTGTGGAATCATTTTGGCTTCAGAGTTTGGATTTTGAAATCTAGAATGCTCTATTCATAACATATATCCAATTATTTTAATTTGTATAGAAAATATAAAATACAAATGAAGTTTGTGAAATAAAATTTGCCATTTAGAAAATGATTTAAGTAGTACATTTGATTTGTGTCAATTTTCTTTCTTTCTTTCTTTTTTTTTTTTTTTTTTTTTTTTTTGTTTTTCGAGATAGGGTTTCTCTGTGTAGTTTTGGTGCCTGTCCTGGATTTCACTCTGTAGACCAGGCTGGCCTTGAACTCATGGAGATCCGCCTGGCTCTGCCTTCTGAGTGCTGGGTTTGAAGGCACACCCGGCAAAGATTTATTTATTTATATGAATGCTCTGATTGTATGTATACCTGAATGCTAGTAGAGTATATCAGATCCCATTAATGGTTGTAAGCCACCATGGGGCTGCTGGAAATTGAACTCAGCACCTCTGGAAGAGCAGCCAGTTCTCTTAACTACTGAGCCATCTCTCTAGCTCCCTCTATTTCTTAAAGTAAGAAACACTCATTCAAATTTTTTTATAAATGCAATATGGCTTCAGCAACAATTGTTGAATTTAGAAGGGACTCAATGTTTAGCTCAGTGGCAGAGTATTTGCATAACATGTATGAAACCCTGGGTTAAATGCTCAAAATGACACATACACAAAATCATACACAAAATCAGGAAAACAGAGAAAGATGTAGAAGTTGAGTTCAAGAGGAACTTACTGAAGTTGAGAGATTTATCATTCATGTCATATAAATCAATGTAGTAACCATAACTACTATTACTACTGAGCTAACTGCTATGTAAAAACAACAAATTTAACAGAGTTCTTGAGTACTTAAATGTTATATGGGAAATGAAAAGTAAATAGATCTTAATTATGAAGCAATCAGCAACATAAATTTTAAAGTAAATGAATTTTATTTACTATAGTTAATTACTATAGCCATGATTATAATTCTCTTACCATCAACATCTTCATAAATACTGTTCAATGAATTTCTTTTTGGATACACTACAAATTCTATCAAGTCATGTGATGGATGTGGGCCAAAAAAACTACCAATCATTGTCACTTCCACTTTCTCTTCTACCCGTTTGTTGGCCTGACATTTTATGACAACTGTAGGAGAAATTTTTTTAGTTAATTCAACTGTTAGGTAACATTATTATTATTGAGATAAAACAAACTTATGAAAATAAAACTTCACTGAACATAATTTAAGTTGGTACTGCATATGGCACATATACTCATGTAATATATATATATATATATATATATATATATATTAAGTTATTATATATAAATATCAACATTAAAAATACATAAAAATAGTATCTGTCAAATAATTTCCACAAATGTACTGTCATACTTCTACTACACACAGATTATACACTGAATATAAGTGAAAAACTGAATTCTGTATTCTAAAATGTTTGAAGAACATTATGGTTTTTTTTTTAGTTCAACAGTCATAGGCTCTTATGACATACCAAATTAACTGATATTCTCTGACACGATATTCATTATATTGTATTGGTATTAGAAAGTTAATTTTATATTTTATAGTTATATATTTATAAATTATATATATATTATAAATAGTATATGAAATAAAAAATAACTACAAAATCAGAGCTAAACTAATGGAGTGACATAGTTTGGGAAAATGTACAAATTTTTCTGGTTATAATTAAGTTCAACCTTAAGGTATTAAATTTGAAGATAATGGGATCCGTTTACCATTGATGTCATGTCACTGGCCTTCACTAACAAGTCTTTCAGAAAGTAATGCTCTATCCATCACAATGGATTAATTTCTTATTGTGTTATAATGTAACAGGTGGTAGAAATATTTTCTAATTATCTGCCCCTATAGACAGTAAGTAGATAAGTCACAAAGTGAATTGGTAGCTAATGGAACAACAAAATTCTCCTGGGTTTTCAAATAATCTGAATCTTACATAAAAAAGGAATAACAGGTTTTGACAGTGGTATAGTTGAACAGAAAACAGTAGGGTTATTTCTGGTATGTTCTCAGGAAAAGAATGTAAAGCTGTAAAGCAGACTGTCTACAACACAATAATATATGTGAATAAAATTTTACTCACTTGCTTCTCAAAAGGATTCCTATAAAAATTAACTACCATCATAATTTTAAACTTGTAGTACAACAATTTAATACCAAATACCTAATTTACTTCAGAAGACATTATTAGTATCTTGTCTTAATCTGATATACACTAGTTACAAAATTCATAATTAATTTTAAAAAGCCAAGTAATTACCAAAAGATCCTGAGTCATAGAAAAACTATGTGGAGTATATTTGATTTTCTTTGTAGGAAATAAATGAGAAAGTACTCACAGGCTTTTAAAAAGTATTTCTGTTTAGCAGGTTTAATCATGAAAAAACAAAATATATATAGTAGGCAGAACCAAACAGCAGCATTATCAGAATGCCAACAGTTTAATATCTAGTTTTACTATAGGACGTTGGTCAGTTAATATTGTATTATACATTTTAAACAATGTAGCACTATGGAAAAGACATACTTAACACAAAAGACATTTTATCCTGTCTCTAAAACATTTTGAAAATAATTTAGTATATTTCAAATGACTTATGTAAGTGATGATAAACTTAAGAACAAAACTACAGGTTACATTCACCTGTGAATGCCAAAGGTACTTCTATACATGTGGACTTTTTTCTCTAGTTAAAAGAAGGACGTACTTAATCTTCATTTTTCTTTGTAACAAGTGCTAGCATATTTAGGGAAGTGCTCTGGTAAAAGCAAAATTTACCACTTTTCAAAGTGAGATGATGTAATCTAAGTTCAGTAGAGTCTAATCATTTTTCACTTTATTATTTGTTTTCTTTCCTTGCTGGAGATGAAACCCAGACCCTTTCATGTGCTAAGAAAGCAAAGCACTCTACCACTGAACTATATTTTCAACCCAGAAGTCTAATTTTTTCTTTTGCAATAATTGATATGGAGAATGAGAGAGAGGACTTTCAAGCCTTTGTAAAGCTCCACCAGAATTTCTTATGACACACAATTTACCAGACCTACTGGTGAGAAAGGAAATGTTGAAGCATTCTCACCAATAGGGGCTGCATCTGAATAAAGAAGAGATGGGGTCACAAAATGGTTAGGGTCTCTTGGTGGTCTGTGTTTTTTTTTCCTCTCCTGAGTAAAATATACTTACTTGGAGGATTTTTAGGGGGTAGTGCCTGTGGAAGTCCAATGATAGGGTACATCCAGTGTATTGCTTGAATTTCCCCAGAGTTTACTCCCATATATCTATTTAGAAATTAAAACATGGAGATTTAACACAAAATAGAAATATTGCCAATATAAACATAGAAAGTAATAATTATATATACACACATTTAAATTTCATACTGTTACTGAAATATGCTTTTTATGCTTTATATATAATTATTATATACATATACATAGCTATGTATGCAATTAATGAAAAAGTGGCCATAAATATGAAAGAGAGCAAGGTGGGGTACATAGGAGGGTTTGGAGTGATACAAGTATATTATAATCTCAAAATAAATGGCTATATTCTTTATTAATCTGAAGTTATTTTAGTAAACCTTTTGTAATTATATTTAGGAAGACAACTGTACAGAAAACATTTTCTTAAGCTGTTGATGCTATAAACATGTACAAGGAAGTTTTAGAAAATTATTACAAAGTAAATCATCATGAGATGTAAGTTAAAATACAGGAGCTTCAGTTATCTACCTTTCAAGAGTACATTTGTATTTATTGTTGTAACTAAATTGTGACTGAAAGGTAAATTATATAGAAAAAAATCAGAAAATCAAAAATGCTATTAATTGCAGGACTTCAAGAAGGGATGAAAACTTCAATTTTAAGGTGATATCAGTTAAAATTAGAGCATACATCTCATCTACTATTAGAGAAAAGGTTTAGAAAACTTGGCTGATTATTTCTGAAGATGGAATTTTCTTGTAAAATAAAATATTAAATACTGAGTCGTTGTACATATGACTTAACTGTCTCCTAGGGCACCACACTCAAAAGGGCTCCGTGCTTCTAACTACAAATATCCTACAATTCTCAATAACTTTTAAAACAAGATTCTTTTCTCTGTAATTTTTCACTGGGACACTACGTGTGTGTGTGTGTGTGTGTGTGTGTGTGTGTGTGTGTGTGTGTGTGTGTGTGTGTGTGTGTGTGTGTGTGTGTGTGTGTTTATAATTAACTAAGAAATGGTGAAATGCCTGATAGAATGGATAAATAATTGAGCCACAGTAAAAATATGTGGAGAATAAATATGTGAATATATGATAAACTAAGATTTCTAATTTAATAGGGTTTCTAGATTAGCCAACTATAAGAGCAGCTGAAACATTTAAATTTTGTACTCTTACTGAAGTATGCTTAACTTTAAGCTAAGCAAAGAGCCTCAGTTACTTTCATTCTAGCAATGCTATAGAAATGATACACCCTGGTTAGAGCAGTGCTTCATCACTTGGTGAGTGCCAGTTCATTTCTCTCAGACAAGCTGCTGATGCAGGTTTTCTTCAAGTTATTATTTCTTGTTTTAGCAACCAGTCACTATTTTCCCTTTGTACATATCTTGTCCACTACTATGAACTTCAACAAACATATTTTATATTTCTGGACATATGAGTTACAGTAGTTCAGATCATATAAAATACTGAGCTTTATGTTGAATATGTAGCACACATTAAGGAAACCTATCACATCAGGTTCAATTAAAACATAAACTATTTTCTTTCTATATCATAATTGTTACCTCTTAGTTTCTGTAGTTAGTTCATCAAAATTATCAATAGTCCAATTTTCTTTGTTTGCTCTCTTCATCTTAACAATCACCATTGTTTTGTATAATGTCATAGTGGCAGGTATAAATAACACTGGGATATCTAAATGTCCATTAGGAGGCATCACAATTCCTGTAAAACACACAAAAACAATTTCAAATGTTTTAACATGCTTGCTCAGCTCTGTTCATTACTTCTCTATTCACAATAGCCAGAAATGGAAACAACTGAAATGTCCTTCAACTGCTGAATGGATAATAAGGACGAACATATACGCGATGGATGGAATTCTATTTACATGAAAAGGTAAATGAAATCATGAAATTTACAGTTAAGCTGATGGAACTGGAAAATATACTGAATGAGGTTACCCAGGACCAGAGAGACAAATGCCATCTGTTCTTTCTTATTTTACACCATGATTTTAAAAGCAGAAAGTAACATTCTAATTGTTTTACTGGCCATTAGAATTTCAAAGTTCTTTCTTTCTTTTTTTTTTTGTTTTTGTTTTTCGAGATAGGGTTTCTCTTGTGTAGCTTTGCGCCTTTTCCTGTCAAAGTTCTTTCTAAACAACAACAACAAAAAAAAACCACATTTTGTTAAATTATAAATGCTTTACTATTTTTCTGCTAAATTTCCTGAACCTTATTCAAAGACACATATTATCCTGAGGTAAGAAATTTCTCCTGAAGAAGCTTTGAACTTGAGAATTGTTAAAATCGATGGCTAAACTTATCTAGAGTGATAAAAGAAGCAGAAAACTCATGAATTTTGATAACTCTTACCTCCCATGGACTAGGAAGTGTGGCAGTTTATAGTAGAAAAGGCTACAGCACTGTTTGTTGTGCGTTTAAAAACTAAGTATGTTCAGATCTTTGCTTGGTGCCTTCATGTTGCCATCAGTAAAATCTTTTCATTCACAAGGAAATCCAAACATTATTTAATAAAAATATTCAATTTGTGAGAGTCAGAAGCCATAAAAACTTCTAAAGCATTATATTTTCAGATTATCTAGAAAAGTTTGAACTTTACTAAGGACCACCTAAAAATCATGCTACACATGGATCTTGTGGAACCCCAACTCAAGGGAAAGTGCCTGTTCAAGTAGAAATTACAGCAAAAGAAACACAGTATCATAAGACGAAAGTTTGAAAACTAATCATTCAATCCGTTGAACAAAATGAAGAGATTGGTGGAATGGTGACACAGCCTTCAGGCCTTGGTAACAATGCACTTAGTTGTTAGAACATCTACGGACTCATTTAATACACTCTAAACAATTTCCATCATAAAAAACTGGTAAGAATCAAAGCCCTTTTGATCCAGATAATTATACTAAAACTGTTAAAACCATTAAGAATAAAAAGAGAAAATGAGTCCACTTAAAAATAGTCCAACTCAAAACCCTTAGATCATTTTAATTATTAGTTGCATCCATACAGGAAATGTTCTAAGGCCAAATACTATGATTAATAGTTAATATTTAATATTGATTTTGTCCTATATCTGAGCTAAGTACTAATTGTGTAATCTCTTATTGTCAGAAATCAACAACAATTATGTGCTGTTATTGATCATTTTAGAAATGTGATAATTGAAACAATTTGGCTAAAAGTTTTTTACCCAAAACTCTTTTGAAAACTTGTACAGTTTACTAAGGGGTATCTTACCTTCTTTTCTCCTATATGAGCTCTCTATTTGTACTAGCCCACTGCAGTATGAACAGATTTAATTAGAGTGAAAACTTTCTCCAAAAAATATCAAATTTGTACAATATGAATATCATTAAACTTTGTATACAGAGTTCTTAGTGAGAACATTTAAGGTGTTTGATCACTGTAATTATTTTCTTTTATCATTTTTATTTGGGCTCTCAAACATTCTTAGAATGGTAAGAAATTTTTCTATTACTACTTTATGTCTATGAAGCCCTTTCTAATGTAAGAAAAGAATAATCTAAATGAGTGTATACCAAGAAGGTCATAAGTGCAAATCCCATGAAATTTGTATACATTTATAGAAATTTTAGTCTTCCTTTTAATTACTTGTTTCTTCGTATTTGAATATTTTATCTATTTCTAATTTATTCTAATATGAACAATGAAGAATATATTTGATGTAGAATATTATCTTTAGGTATGCTACTTTTGTTTATGTTACATTTCTTTAACTCTGTGAAGCTATGTTACTATGCCTCTCTAATCCACCTCATAGTCTAATAAAGAGGTGAATGGTCAATAGCAAGGCAGGAGAAAGGATAGGTGGGGCTGGCTGGCAGAGAGAATAAATAGGAGGAGAAATCTGGGAGGAGAGGAAGACAGTAGGGGCCAGCCACCCTGCCATACAACCAGCCATGGAGTAAGAAGGAAAGAAAAGGTATACAGGAATAGAGAGGCAAAAGGTAGATGAGATAATTTAAGTTAAGGAAAGTTGGCTAGAAACAAGCCAAGCTAAGACTGGGTATTTATCCATAATAATAAGACTCCACATATGATTTATTTGGGAGCTGGGTGTCGGGTCCCCAAAAGAGCAAAAACAACAAACAACACATATTCAAGGATACTGATATTTATATAGAGATATTTATTTAAAAACTATTTATTTCAAATGACTTAGAAATGACTGGTAAAACTGAATAATCTTTAATATTTGTAGAACTTCTTGGCACTATGAAGTAGGAATGAAGCTTCCAGGATGACACCAGCTGCTTTCTCCATGTCCTATGACTTAAGTATATGATGTCATCAGCAATAGGATCTAACCATCAAGTTCTGAAGAATAACAAGGATCAATGGAAATAACCTGTAATGTATGTGGGGTGTTTTATGGGACCCTGCTGGCTAACAACTCAAAAGGATGGATTTATTACTGGCATTGGAATTTATTTTTTAATTTATTTATTGTACTTGGTGCTTTGCCACCAAACAGCACCATGACAGGTTTGCTGCATGATCACACACACACACACACACACACACACACACACACACACACACACACACACACACATGATAGCCCACGCTCGTAGGATGTGACAACACATACCGTGCTTGTGAGGATAGTAAAGATATAGCTTTTGTTATTTCCATAGGAGGATAACTTAACCAAAAAAAGGGAGCAGGTCAGTGCTGGGACACATGGGTTCAGAGCTCAAAACAGTAGGAGAAGAATGAGATCAGTCATGTTTTACACTTTTCACGGCTATCCCTCAATAAAAGCTCCACTGAAAGCTAAAGGAAGATGGTCATGGCCCACCACAGCACCTAGACCCTCCAGGGACAGCTGTGATTGGGTCACCATCTCTGGAGACAACCAGCTGTAACAATGGCAGCTCCTTTATACAACATTCACCTGGAATAAAAGCCATGGGTCAGCAGGACGATGGGCATTGATGTTAGTAAAACCTGGCATCTGAACATCTGAGGAGACTGGCTTTGTGATTAAGTAACAAACCCAGCAACCAACAACTTGAGAAAGTTTCCTGCTAACCACAGTAAGCACTGATTTCTTTTCCAAACAGGTCCCTATTAGGTGCTGGCTGTGATAACTGAACATCAGAAGACTAGGAAGGGTTACAAACATTGTATATATTTATCTATAGTAATTAAAAAAATATAGTCAAAAGGAAGACAAGGAAAGACCACATCATTGGGCACAAACAGAAATCTATACTCTAGCCTTGGTGAGACGGGTCCCCAGTGTCTCTCCTAAGTACTTTCTGTAGGTCAGAATGGTCAGATTTTGGTCCTGAAGGGGTATCCACTGCTCTGGATGAACTTCCATGCATAGACTCCAGCACTCCTTTGGCAATACACAACAACACTATCTACATTGCCTACCAGTATAGGAGTTTGGGAGTGTGTGTGTGTGTGTGTGTGTGTGTGTGTGTGTGTGTGTGTGTGCGTGCGCGCGCGTGCACATCTGTCTGTATATTTATATTTAATAGTATTTAGTCAGGAATAGTCAGGTTGATCCTCAGACACACCCGTGGTGATATATTATGTACCTTAATCTTTGCTTGAAGATCAGAGAACAGAATAAGCCACTACATTAAACATAGATGTCAGGCAGTGGTGGCACACACCTTAAATCTCAGTACTTGGAAGTCACACGCCTTTAATCCTAGCACTAAGAAAGAAGTAATATGGCTGGACAGAGAAAGGTATATAAGGCACAAAGAGACAGGAACTAAAAGCTTTTCGGCTGAAGAGTTTTCGGCTGAGGACCAAGAGGTGTTCAGTCAGAGGATTCATGGAGTTGGTGAGGTGAGACGTGTCTCTCTGATTTTTCAGCATTTACCCCAATATCTGGCTCCGGGTGTTTTTATTAGAAGATCATTTTAGAAATTCGTGTTAAACTCACCAATTATGCTTAGGTCAGGGCAAATGAAATCCAGCAGACCTTAGATCAACACAGCAAAAGCCTGCAGGGAGTTCACTGGCCTTGGCAATCACTATTATCATCTTGAAACTGTTCTACTTATTTCAAGTTCAACATGATTTATTTAGTTTTACAAATTTCAAAAGACACTAGGTTCAACTTATGTGCTCTCCCCCTTAGCACCACAAGTCCCAGTTCAGGACCTGGCTCACTAGGATATAGGGAAAGGACCACAGAGCTACATGCATGAGGGATGTGCTACCAGATTGCAGCTCTCTACTCATTACCTACAACTCTGAATCTGGTTCCTTGTCATTATGTTAAAAGAGCACCAAGATTAGTGTACTGAGACCAGCATCCCAGATTGCCCAGTGGACCGCTCTTTTCCTTTTGTTCCAACAATGGGCCCAGCAATGAATTTCTTATTCCTCTACTCATTTTGTTTGAGTTGGGGTCTTACTGTGTAAAGCCCAGACTGGCCTACACCTCAAGTCTTCCTAGTTACAGGCATGTCCCACTACATCTAGCCATAGGTCTGGTGCTTACAAATTATTTCTAACTTAGTATGTTAATGAATATCGCTCCCTAAGATCCTTTCAAGAACAAAACAAACTAACAAACCCATGGAAGGATCCTGAAGCCAGCTTCTGGCTCATGTAGTTCTCCTGTAGGGTCACCTGTGAACCCCATCATCAATGTCTCCTAGGTCCTGGATAGGTACCCTCAATCACTGCCAAGTTTGTCCTCACAATGCTGACTCTTCTTGCAACGTCCTGTCAACCTCATCAGGTCCCTGAAAATCTTGGTGAACTAGGGCCAGGAGGTGGATGGCACCAGGATTTTTATTTGATAACTGAGAAAGAGATTGTATCCTGCTCCCCAATACTAGCAACTTTATTTAAACTGTGTGTGTATGTGTGTGTGTGTGTGTGTGTGTGTGTGTGTGTGTGTGTGTGTACGTACTTTAGGAAGCATAGGGTTTCCATATGTCATTTTAAAGGATACTTCCTCCTCTATACTGTCTTCCCATCTTGCACCCCACTTAACTCCCCTGTTTCATTATCCCAGTTTCTGCCTTCTCATCACCTAAGTTCTATTCACAGTCTCGTGAAATCTATTCCCTATAGGCAACCCCTTTCCAGCTTCCCAATTTTTATGAGTACTTTGATTTAAACACAGAAATCTGAATGTTCAAGTCTATTATCCACATATAATACAAAAGATGCAACAGCTGTCTTTCCTTGTTCTATCCAGCTCTGAGCCTAGTGAATGGCTGTGCCTGGTGAAAGAACAGTAAGATAGGCTTTTGTGAAATGTATTTATCATTTTCTTTCTGTGAGATAACAAAAAAGTCCAAAAAATAAATACAGCCCCTTTGTAAGATTGCATTTTGATTATCCACAGAACTTATAGAACTTCTTCTTTTGTGTCCTTATTTCCTACATACTTGTGGAGACAAGACAATTTATAACCATTTGATCTTACTTTTAGACCTAAAATTATATAGGCTGTCAGCAAAAAACAAAACAAAAAAAATCAATCCAATTATATCTGACAGATTCATGTTGATTTTTGTTTTAAATTCTTCTTATACACTACATTCTGTATCTCCCACAGTTTTTACTTTAAATGTTTCAAGTGCTAGAATATTTTAATTTTCTTCTAAGACTGAATATAATTTCTTCTATGCATCAGAAGCCTGAAGTCACCTTATTTTTTTCCAATCAAAAGCAAGCACTGTAAGAAACCTAATGTTTATAAAGTATAAAACAGGAATTCTGCTGTCAAGAAGGAACCAGACATTATGATAGACAGCTTAGAAGAATGGTTGTCAACCTATGGGCTCTGACCCATTTGGGGATTGCATATCAGATATCCTGCATATCAGATATTTACATTATAATTCATAACAGTAGCACAATTACAGTTATGAAGTAGCAAGGAAAATAATTTTATGGTTGGGGCCACTACAATATGAGGAACTGTATTAAAGGGTTGCAGCATTAGGAAGGTTGAAAACCACTGGGTTAGAGATATTTTAACTTATAAGACCCTTAAAACTAAAATGAAAAGGATACTACAAAATTACATTACATTTCCCCTCAAATAATTCAACTATCCTTCAGCTGCCACTGTTATTATCTCTCTAAATGTCCTCTTTTTTAACTCATGAAACCTTCACCCAGATACCAAGTGATCTTCAATATTTTTGCTCTGATTTCGTCCTAATCATCTTAATGTAGATAAATCCTCAATTTTGCACACTTTAAAATTTAATGTGTACATGTATGTGTGTGTGTGTGTATATATATATATATGTTATATATACAAATATCTGTGTATATGCACACTGTAGAGTAGAGGACGAAAGGTAGGGCCTTGGGCATGCTAAGCAAGTATTCTATCCCTGAACTGTAACTGCATTTTCTTGAATTTTTGCTGTTGCTACATTTCAGTGTTGCTAAGCAGAAGCCAGAAGTGCCAAATGACATGTTTTGAAAATTGGAAAAATTAATAGGTCTAGAGTATAACCTCTTGTCTGTAGTTATATTAATTGATGACAGAATATATACTGCTGCAACCTTGCTAGCAAACAATGTGTCTAGAACTAGTTATCAACTCCTGAAAAATCTTTTATTAAAAAGGAACATTCTCGGAAACATATTTTTCTTAAATGGTGATTATAATACTAATATTTTGTTTGAGTGGTCCCCAATTTTTAAAACTGTTTTTGAGATTAGATTATAACTACAACATTTCTCCATTCTCTTTCCTCCCTCTATGTTCTCCCATATACTCCTCTTGTAAACATGCCAGCCAACGTGGACTGGGAAAAGCCCATGTGGTCTTAAGCCATCACAAAAAAACTATAGGCAACTAAAGAATGCTGACAGTGGGAGAAATAATCCTCCTTGGTTATCCAATACCAAATGGTTGTGGTGATATTCTATTTGTGCTGAAATGTGTTGATATTTTATTTGTTTGTTTATTTATAAAAAAATAAAGTTTGCCTGGAGATCAGAGGACATAGCCAGGCATAAACAAAAGTCACACAATGGAAGCACATGCCCTTAATCTGATCACATGGCAGGCAGAGTCTCTGTGTGTTCAAGGACACAGCCATGCCTGGTGACACATGCCTTTAATCTTAGTACCAACCATAGAGACCTGGAGGTCTGTACAGACAGGCAGTGATGAGGAAGTGAGGTGGCTGGGCTAAGAACCATAAAGGCACAGGTTAGACAGGAAGAGCTTTCTCTATGGAAGCTATGACAGCATGGCGAGCTAAGGTTAGCTGGTGGCTCTCACTATTTTTCTGATTTCTACAGCTTTCACCCTTGTATTTGGCTCTGTGTTTCTTATTCAGTAAGACTGTTTAGAAATTTGTCTACAAATAGTCAGCCCTGTAAACATACACATGAGTAACCTAATACAATGTAAACTGGCACCCAATTTTAAAATATATTTTAGCACATTTATATTATGAGATATGCTTGTTTCACTTTTTAAAGCCATATTAGTAATGTGGCCTTTACTTGTTGATGAAATTGATATTCACTGATAAGAAATTATTGACCCAATATTTTAGTATGGTGGTTATTTCTTTCTTTATTTTAGAGATTAATAACTGAGTTGTTGACTTGAAATCTATTAAATTTGAAAATGCATGTTTGACTACTTTCTATTAATTATACCAGGAATCACAAAATTAGAATATCAATGATAATAACAACAGTAACCACAAATAGAAATAAGAAACCAAAGTAACCTAAAATTTGGATGTATTATGTTTGATGACACAGCTTTGTTTCAGAGCACATGCTTAGTACTATGTGAGATCTGGGTTCAGTCCTCACCAACTGAAACAACGAACCAGTCAAACAACCGACTACCTTTGTACTTGGACAGACTCCTATGAGACGCAGCATTTTTGTCTGCAGGTCTATCATCTAGACTAATACAAAATAGAACATTGCCTTCATCATGACTTAGCATATCTGTAGCCTAAATGATACTGACAATGTATTTCCTATTGTGTTAGTTTGGATTGGTTTTCATTATTTGTGGCATAATCTAATGTAGCTCAAAAGTGCCAAGGATTTATAATGTTCTGAAAGAAATTATTGTGAGGAATATTTATAGAAATTATTTTATCTATATCTTTTAGACACATATAGACTAGAATTTTTGGAAAAGAGAGATTTAGACTGAGTTGGTGAATACTATAAATGTTTTCACAGAATAAAACAGACAATTAACATTTAAGGAACATAAATTATTCATATCAGCTGTCATTCGACCTCCATTTAATATCTAGGGCTGAGCTGAATTCTAAGGAATGCATAGCGACCTGAAATTAGAGCTGCAAGTTTAGACCTTCTCTGCCAAATCAGCTCCTGTGAGAGGAACACTGACATAGGTTGAAAAGCATGTCTACTTCTAGGTGAAAATTCACATCAAATTAGAAGAAAGAGAGAGAGGAAAGAAGAGAAATCATGGGAAACCCTGACATAAAGAAACATTCAGGTTTTTTTTAGGTCAGTAATTCCCCAAACACTTCAAAAACATACTGTTTAGCTAGGACTTATTAATTTTCTTTACATATTGTCATAATATTGTCCAAGAGGTGAAGGGGCGGGACAACAAAAACTAATGATATATAAAAAGGATATAAGAAACCTTGCTATTTGATATGCTCATTAAAAACAATATTAAGAAAAAGTATTGTGAATGGTGGTCTCCTTTAGGAGGACAAATCACAGAAGCTGTAGATTATTAAATGACAGTCACAGGGCCAATGATTGGCTACCTCCATCCAAGTTGTTTGTCAGGGAGGCACCTGGGGTTCCTTAAACAATAAAGGCAATTGTCACTGATACTAGATGTCTACCAGATCTAGGTGTTAAAATCCTATTTTTGAAAACATTCACATACTTTGTTTCAGGATATAGAGAATTCAAGCTGAAACTAGGCTTCACGCTTTCTGCATTCTGGGTAGTCCTCATAGTACTGGAAGGTGTATTATATGCTATCAGAGGGAACTGAGATCAGTAGTCTTACTCAGTTATGGACTCTGTATGCAACGGTCCTTACTGGCTAGGCAAGATGAACTCAGTGGTATACCAGTGGAAAGTCTTTTGGGTGCAAGAGATGCTTTTTTACTGAATTTGATGCCTGCTCCACAGAGAACAGTCATATCTGGAATGTGGTCAAAGATCAATCAGTGGTGAGGTCATGGGATCTAATGGGAGAAGACAAGCTGTTGCTTTGAAAAATGGACATGATGACTCTAACAAATTGCCTATTAAGTAACTATGTGCACATAGAATAGTGCTGCTGTCAGCTTTGGTCAGAAAAAGCTTCTTTTAGCAGTGGTCAGAAGTGAATGGAGACACTCAAAATTGGTCAAAATACCGAGAATAAATGAGTATTGAGTACTTAACCATAAATGGGACATATCACCTCCTCAAACACTCCAAAAACATTATAAAAGAAGTAGGAAAAAGAATGTGAGAGCTGGAGGAAGAAGGGGAGACTTAAGGCACCTGACTCCTGGGCTGGTGTGCTTGTGAACTCCTAGTAATTGTGATAAACTGTACAAGATTTGTAGAAGATTGGAAGAACAACATCATTATAGAAGGGCGAATTATCCATGGATACTCACACCTTCTGATGATTTATATGCAACGAATGGTTTATGGAGAAGAGAGACATTTTATTTAGTGGTATAACAACTGGTAAGGTCCCCATTACCCATGGTAAGCCCTGAAAACATATATAAAAAGTAATAACACTATATGGACTGAGAAGGTTGCATTTATGTATTTACATATGTAACAACAATAATTAAGAAAAAGAGCTCATGAATTTGAAATAGAGCAAGGGCGTATGGGACGGGCTAGAGAAAGGAAAGAAAAGGGGAAATTATGTAATTATACTATAATTCCCCAAATTATATGAAGCCTATTATTGTTGATAATTCATATATGCTAAAAAACATTTCAAAAAACCAAAAAAATACATTTTATTACCTACCCTAAGAATAAAAACAGACTTAAGTTTATGGTAAATGATGGCATTCCCAGAGGAAATGTTTTAAGTAAGACCTACTGTGTCCTTATTTTTTCTTTTGAGACAGGCTTTGGCTGTCCTGGAACTCACTATATAGACCAGGCTGGCCTCAGAGTCACCCAAGTGCTGGGATTGGAGCCAGGTGCTACCATGTTGGCTCCTATAGTGTCTTAATTACTGAAAAATGCAAATTATAGAATGAGAAACAGAGCTCACATGTGTGCTGTCATCCTCTTGCTTATGGTCCTTAAATAATGAGGAAACTCTGAGATTAATATCAAAGTATATTAAATATCAGAAAAAACAAGAAGGTTTTAGATGATGAACTGCTTTGGAGATTTTACAACAGAGTAGGATGGAATTCATTCTGAAGTGTCAAAGCCACTGCCCAGGCAATGTATTCAGTGTTTATCTTAAAATTCAAGTCACAGCAGAAAAGTAGAAAAATCAATAAGGAATCCAGCAGAAAAGCCAGTTAAATTTAAAAACCATTTGAAGACAATAAAAACAATTTTAGCCACGTGGCTTGGTACCTTTTTTTGGTTCTGCCTTCACATCTTGCTTCCTCTGTGTCTGGCTGGTGACTCCTGATCAGTCTTCCCCTTCCCAGACAGCATAGGTTATCAAATAAAGAACCCAGTGCCAGTAATGAAGCTAATTTTATATTTTCTAATTTGTAAAACAAAGGAAATGAAGTACATTATGACTTGAATTGTTTTTATTGTCTTCAAATGTGTGTCTACTACATGTGCATGTTTGTGTGTGAACAAATGCGTGACCGTATGCATATGTATTCATGTGTATGTGGACACCAGATTCCCACATTAGGCAATTTTCCCTCAATCACTCTAAATTTAATTTGTGAGACAAGGTCTCTAACTGAAGTGTGGTAGGTCATAGATTTCATTAGGCTGACTGGCCAGGAAGTTCCTAGATTCTGATGGTTTTTAACCTCCTCACTGTGGAGATCACAGGTGTGTGCTGCCACACCAGGCTTATACATGGGTCCTGGATACTGAACACAGTTTCTCTGCCTGCACAGGAAGCACTTTACTACTTCTTTTCTATTCATAACCATCTTATCTTTAAGCTTTGTATTCTCCTCAACTCTCAGTTTAATGCCTCTGTTTGGAGCTCTTTTCATTTTCTTAATAAACTACATCTTTGCTTTTAAAAAAGATGCTGAGACAGATGATTAAAATAAATACAAGGAGACGATCAGCCTATTGCAGGGAGATGTTAGTAGGGTTTTTTTTTTTTTGCTTCAACTAATTGACTTTTGTTAAGATAATATTTATATTACCAAAACTTGATTATTGTCATTTAAAAACTTTATTATTTCAGGCAAATTAATAATTCTTGAGATATAGTGGTTTTTACTTTTTATGGCACAGGGGATTAAGCCTCAGATGGGGTAGGCATGCACATACTATTGAGCTACATCACAAGCCCAAACTTTAGATTTTTAAAATTATTATTTTTTAAATTTCTTCATATTTGGAAGTATATTGGTGGGATTAATATATGGAAAAACTATCTTTACACCTGAAATAAATTTTCAGGTAAACATTATGGAAAGCAGTAACCATTTTTATTATAAGTATGGGTACTTCTAAAACTTTATAATCTTTTAACAGTTTCCTTACAAACATACCCCTATTTTAATTGGTATGATATCAGAACACTGAAAGTTTCAAAATCAAGAGAAATCTATACACAGAACATTTTTTAAATGTAGCAGTTCACAAAATGACAGAATGTAAGAAAGAAATACTGTACCACGTGTACGCCTCAGAGAGCTAAACTGGAAGGCAGAATTCTCGTGGAGGAAGCTATCCCAGCAATGGTCAATTACAAGATTCTTGGGTTCTTCTTTATCTAATCAAGAAACAAAGAGATATTATACTTCAGTGTCACACTCAAGAAGATAAAGTTCTATGGAAATGGAAATTAAATTAAGTCCTTTTCAAACTTAGATATGTTTCAAAGTATGTTTTGACAAGAAATTTAAGTGACATATTTGAAGAACATACTCAATATTAGAATTGGTTTTCTATATAACACTAAAATATTTAAAAATCCATTTAAAAATTGTTGGAGCTTTAATTATAAATACTCAACAGATGTGGATCTTCTATTCATCCAAAAATGGATCATAGCTCTTAATGTATACTGGGTGTGTATGTATTTATGTATACAGACACACACACACACACACACACACACACACATAAAACCACATATACTGTCATCATACAGGCAACCAATATACACACATAGCATTTACGCAACATTAATTATAAGATTAAGCCCAGGGCAAACAAGTATATACTAATTATCTATAAAATGAGATAGATGCACAGGTTGGTAAAATGTCAATATACATACTTGGAAGGGAATGCTGAAAAATATTTAATTATAGAAGTACGTGATTCAAAATGCTTTGAGTTTACTATGTAAATATGTAAAAGTGCAGTCTTGTGGCAAACTGCATTAGAATGGCTTATAATGAAAAGATCTTAACCAGAACTAATAAATCAGAATAATTGAGTGGCAAAATAAATAGTTATAAATATTAAGAAATGTAAACAGTAACTGAAAACAAAGTGATTGTTAGCAAATAGAGCCTTAGATTATTCACCTGAAAGTGGGTATAACAATTATTCTATTTTTACTTTATAGTATTTGAAAGAGTTAGTTTTTTGTTTTATTTTGTTTTTGAGACAGGGTTTCTCTGTGTAACAGCCTTGGCTGTCCTGGAACTCTCTCTGTAGAGCAGGCTGGCCTCAAACTCACAGAAATCCCCCTGCCTCTGCCTCCCAAGTGCTGAGATTAAAGCTGTACACCTTCACTGCCCAGCAACCGTCAACTTTTTGATTGAGGAAATCAAAATCAGATAATGTATTTAAGTTGATATATCAAAGGTCTTTTGTTTGATGCTATAATTTCCAGTCATAAATCTCTAATCTTGTAATAGTATTTTTAATATTTCAAATATATAAAATTTGAACATCTAAATTTGGGAGTGACTTTGAAGGTGTGAGGATTCTTCCTATATCTATATTTTGTTTTATGTGTAAAGTCATTTTTTCCTGATTAGCAATCTGTGTTGATTACTATTACACTTAACAAAAATATTTCCTTAGCATTGAATGTGTTTTGGGCATGATCCTGAGGGTCTCCAGAGACAACATTTGCATCATCATATATTGCATACATTTATCAATATTGAAAATGGAAGTTGACATTATGCTAATACTATGCTAATCAGTGTGTATATTTTTACCTTTTGATTGTTTCTAATAAACTATTGTTGTCTGAAGCAGAGTCCAATTTTATTAGAGGATTTTACGTAAATCCCTATTGTTACACTTAAATTGAGATAAAGTAAGAAGACTGCATAATCTCTAGAATATCCCATTTCAGTAGGAAAATAATGAAAATGCTTACTTAGTTTGTACATATCAACTATTGCTTCATTTATCCATACAACTTTTTAGGTACATAATTATATCGAAATCCCACAGAAATAGAAAATCAGAAATAGTGTATTGGTCTATTTGCTATCCATATGTGGGATAGTTTTGAAATGTATATCCAATAGTTTTCAGGTTACAATAAATGCTCAATATTAATGACTATATTTAACTTCTGTGCTATCAACACCCATGGCAAAATGGTAATACTCATTTAGGAAGGAATGATACTGCCAATAAAAGTAAGTCCTGATATTAAAACGCTCATAAATGAGCATGTCTGGAATTGGTCATAGGAACAAAGGAATCAAAATCTATTTGACATGTAGTATGTGCATCATAGGCTCTGTCCTGATTTGCAGTGTTTCAACTCATACTCTTGTATCTTACCATGGCTACTCGCCATTTCTTTACTTTAATTACCAGCAGGGTAGAAATTGGGGAGAAAGAGTTTGAGGATGAAGACGTAATTACGGATGAAAGATGACTGTTATAACTGAGTCTGTGGACATCACCCATGGAACAGATGTATATATCTAAGCCAAACAAGGCTCATTGAGGACTCCCTAGCATGTGTGGATTAGGTAAAGTCCCTGTCTGATGGCAAAGTGGAAAATAGAGGTCAGAAGAGCTGAAACAATGAGAAAGTGGCATTAAGGAACACTGCATGGAAACCTTTGATAGGATGAAGGGAATCCTGGCATCCAAAGGAAGGAAAGAAAGAAAGTGGCAAATGTCATTCTAGTTCAGAGCCTTATCACTAGAATTTACATGCACCACCTATGACTGACATTTAGGTGATCCTGAAGAAGGTATCTTGACATGACTAGACCAAGACCTTGTTCAATTTATGCACTGTATAGCTTTGAACAATTTTTTAAAATTATATTTTATGTTCATTGGTGTTCTGTCTGCATGTATGCCTATATGAAGGTGTCACAAACCCTGAAACTTGAGTTACAGGAAGGTGAGGTTTCATGCAGGTGTTGGGAATTGAACCTGGGTCTCCTGCAAGAGCAGCCTCTTACTGCTGAGCCATCTCTCCAGCCCCAGTTTTGAACAATTCCTAAGAGTGAGGTTTTACAACTGAAAAACATATAGGTAATTGTAACAGTTGTCTGTAAAACTGAATATAGTAATGATTCGTAGGGCTCTAGTGTGAGACATACTGGGTTTTATACTTTGCTAGAAACAAATCCTATGTTCCTAGCACATTGAAAATTTTCTATAAATTCTTATGTTTCAAAATACTCATTGATGATCTACATTAGGGATTTTTTTTCTAATCTTAAGATTATTTAGGCCATTTCCTGTTTTCCTCTGTAGCTATTTTCTGAAATTAGCATAGGGTAATATATACATGGACACTTGAATCATTCATTTTCTTATAGCTTGCCTTACATAAATCTTAACTGAAAACTCTCAACAGAGAATTATATTTTTACAACAATCAAAAACACTATAAAATTAATGTTCTTTGGTGAACTCCCATGTACAGATGCCTTCATCGGACATGATACTCTTAAGGGAATCACATAGTTGCATATACAATAAAAGACGAATCTGAAGTATTGGTGAGGTGGGGAGAAAAAGAGGCTTGGTAAGAATGGTTGGTATGTGAGAGGGTAATGAAGGGGTAGCAGTGATCAAAATATAAACTTTTATGAAATTTTAAAATAATAATATAAAGTTTCCTTTTTTCCCTAATAACATAACCAATCTTCAGGGATGAGATACAGCAATGGCAAGTCATCTATTCTGGGTAAGTCTAAAATGTTTTGGTAGTAGCCAATTTATAGAGAAAACTATAAAGTGAAATCAGGCTTCATAGGGGCAATCCACTAATTGGTCAAAAGAGCTTCTTCCTGATATAAACAACTGAAAAAGTCTCCCAAAATTTTATAAACAGTGACATGCAATATTACAAGAAAGGCTTTCAATAACATTGCTAACACATCATGATGGATATTTCTTCATCAATTGAAGTTATGAGTATATGAAATATCCAAAGAATGGAGTTGGCTTAATAAAATTCTTAGTGTAACTGCTGGAAGGTATAGTATATTTCTAGTACAGAGATTCTGGGCTCCTTCAGTTTAATTCATGAATAGACTTCAGGGTTCTCAGAGAAAAGAAAGCTTTTAAGTCTGTTCAGTTACTCTTCAGCATTTCCTCAATCAAGTTTTTTGTTTTGTATATTTAGCTGACTATTTAGAGAGGAATCCTGCCTGTTGAGAAGTTATGTACAAAGTTACATGGGCTTTGCCTTTGCAAACTTGGTTTTCATTCCATTCCTTCACTTAATGGTTCTGTGGTCAGAAACAACTTGCTAGCTCTCTCTGTCCCTTAAGCTTCTCATGTTAAAATTTGAATATAATGAGTACATTAGGGGGTTGATATTTTAGAGTTTCTTTGGAAATGATTATTTGGGAAGTAATCTTGGGGTGTGCAAACTGAGGAGTTCAGAAGCCAGAAACAAATGGAAGCACATCTGTAACTGATACATTGTGACCCAAGTTACTGCTACAGGAGATGAGAAGTCAAAACATATGGTGAACTAAGGATTTATGCTGAATACACAATGCAGAAGAATACTATCCAGGGATATTATTCACTATCCCCTGGCATACATAGGTTGATTGAATATTAACTCATTGACACCTCAAACTTACTCCAAGTGGGCAGAAAAAGCTCTTTCAGTCAGAGGAAACACTCAGAAAGATTCCAAGTTATTGGCAATTGAGAGACAGCCCAAATTAACAGTCGCCCAATATTTTCTGTTTTAGGATACATTAAGAAATTACAGGTGAAGTGCTTAGTAAAGGATCAGGTACAAGTTATGGCTGAATAACTGATGATTGTGTATCACCTAATCCAAACATAACTGAGTATCATTCAATTTCAAGTGAATAAAATATGTCAACCAAAAAATGTGTTAAAGTTAGGTTCACATTCTCATGTGCAAATTTCAGAAGACAGCAAGAATTTATACGTTAGTGGAAAGCAAAAGCACTCGTTAATTATGCCCTTGTGAATAAGAGCAACATTGTCGTTAGGCAGTAATTGTGTTTGTTGTCAGACTCAGAGTAGTTGAGTACATGAAAAAAGAAGTTTTCAATTTCTGAGCCAAATACTATAGCCACGATGATTTCAGTATGGAACAATTTTAATTTGGGCATAGCTAAATACCAATTTGGCATACAAAAGTGTGTCAATAATATATAAATATCCTTAGAAATATTTATTTTATATAAGATACTATAGCTACTTGGAAACAAAATAACAGCATGAAATGGTTATGCCTGTTAAAGAACCAGATGTTCTCTCAGATGTGGGGGAAATTTGAGGAATATACCACAGGATTTCCTGCTACCTTTGTTCATAGACTTTTCCACTATAACTGGCTTCAATTTCTTGGAACTGTGATTCTCAAGTCCCACCTATTCTCTCAATGTGTACATAATGTCCACAAAATACTTCTGGAATTAGCCTTTAAAGTGTAAAATCAAGTGTATGAATGCATGAAGCACAGATTCTCTTTTGGAAATTCTCAATGGCTCTGGATAAATGAGACATGCTTTCAGTGATAAGCAGGTTCTACACTGAAACTTCTAGCTTGGTGTGTTTAACTTGGAGTAACTGCAGAAGCCAAGAAACTGGAAGAGGTCATTGGTGATAGTGGTAGGCAGGGAAGAAAGACCCTTAAGGGAGGAGGTATAGCAGAAAATAGGTAATATGAAAATGGAGATGGTAAATAATTGGGGTGGAAAAATTTAAATAGGGATATGGGTGGAGGGGGAATGGGAGAGAAGAGAAGAACATGTTAGAGGAATACCTACTATCTTGAAAATGTGTATATATGGCTGCTCCTAGATGTAGTGTATTATTAAATAAAATCCCAGTGCCAAGTGTGGGATGCTTCTTTTTGAGTTATTGATCACAGAGATCCGAGAACCCTTATACAGTTTCATTAGAATTTTTATAATCTTTTGCATATCAAGAATTGGAATATTTGAAAAATATTATAAGAATCCTACATAACTGAAAATATTGTAAGAATCCTATATAACTAAATCCATAACTAACTCATATGTGGATTTAAAAATAAGATCAGAAGACTACTTAGTACATAGATTCTGGATCAACTACTTAAGAGATGTGTTTCAGCAATGGTATTTTACCTCTTATTTTTTATGCTTTCTATTTTATAAAATGTTTTTATACTATAATGAAATAAAAGGACAGTTATCTACAAAATGCAAGAAAAACAACCTACTTGTTAATACGATATCAATGGAAACATCTTCCCTGGTAGGATTTATGAAATGTATTATGACAGATGCCTGAAGACCAAGGATTGCAGTTACTCTTTCTGCTTCTATAGGCCTGGGGAATAGTCCTACTCCAAAGAGGTAGAATTTCCATTCTTTAAACTGTTTTAAAAAGAAACAATCAAAACATAATTGAACATATTTTTGATTTTCAAGATTTATAAAATTTTTTATTATTTTATCTAATGCATTGTGTTGAATATGGTATAGTCACATAATGACATTTTCTTACAAGTATATAATGTACTTTGAGCATTTCCTCTGCATACTCAGCTACCATCACCTTTTTTACTCCCCTTCCCATCATTGTTCCTCTTTGTTTCCCTAGACAGTTCTGATTCTACTTTCATGTCATATGTACATATAAGATTTTATGTATATATAATCTAGGAACCACAAAAAAAGTAAAAAAAAAATACAATATTTGCCAATATGAGACAAACTGAGTTCACTCAATATTATTTCTAGTTGTGCCCTGAAAGTAATGTAACTTCACTTTTTGTGGCTGAAAAATGTATCCATTCCTATGCTGGCTAGTTTATGTCAACTTTATACAGTTGGATTCACTGGTACCTTTGACAAGCATATGAATTTGATCCTCTGTGACTGTGGTATTCAGGAAGATCAAGCCAAAACATGCAAAACAGCCAGAGGACGAATAAATGAGTTTTGGGTCTGGTTTTGTGATATGGGGAGAACTTGGTATCCATGACTGTGGAGATCTGAAAGATTGCTAGCATTGCCACTAGCTGGTGTGGTGCTGCAGGTGGTCCTGGTGTTGGGAGGGCAGGTGGCAGGAATACCAGCTGATAAACCTATTTCCCAAGCTCCTGATGGATGAGTGGGTCATGTCAAAGGAGCAGGAGGTACATTCCAGTAGGTCATGACTCCACAGGGAAACAACAATGAAGCAGCTGCTGTGCTTCCTGCCACTGTCAACATTGCTGGAGCCCAACAAGTACTGCCAGGAAGCAGAACTCCACCTGTGCCTCTAGGCAGAACAACCCCACATCCAAAAATTATGGCTCCTCCACCTGGTATGAGACTACCCATGGGCCACCAATTGACCTTCCTCCTGCCTGAGGAACTCCTATAGGCATGCTCCCTCCAGGAAAGAGAACCCCCCCACCAGGAGTTAGAGTCCCATCATGCCCAGAAATGTATCCACCAACCTGTTAGCCTTTCAGCCTTGCTTCTTATCTGTGACACATTTTGTGAAACTGTGTAGCCTGGGAGCTTTTATAACTCTCTTACTATGTTGACTTTACATGATTGACTTACAAAGAAAATCTGGAATTAGACAGTCCCTCCAAAGGTAATATTTATTTCCTCAAGTGGTGTGAGTAGGAGTTTGTAAAATAAATCACATCTTGTCTTTAATGAATGCAAATAACTGATAGTTTTCTTAGCATAGTTTAAAATATATACTTGATTCAGGGAGGGGAGCTGCGGGAATCCAGTCAAAGAGAAGAAAGAGGGATTATATGGGCAAGAGCTTCAAAAATCAAGAGTAGCCCCTGGCAGTGGGATCAGGATCTATCCCTGGTACATGAGCTGGCTTTTAGGAGCCCATTACCTATGCTGGGACATCTTGCTCAACCTTGATGCAGGGGTGGAGGGGTTGGAGGGTGGGGGGTGGACTTGGACCTGCCTCAACTGAATGTACCAGACTTTGCTGACTCCCCATGTGAGGCTTTACCTTTTCAGAGGAGGGGATGGGGGTTTTGGGGGAGGGGGAGAGAAGGCTGATGGGGGCAGTAGGAGGAGGGATGAGAGGGGGATCTGTGGTTGGTATGTAAAATGAATTAAAAAAAAGTCTTAAAAAATCTATTTAAAAAAAATAAACCTGTGTATTAAGAAGTAAATAAAAATTTAAGAATTTTCCCCTCAAACTTCTTCTTAAATAGGTAGCCTGTAGGGAAAGATGCATCCTGGGTTTTAAACAACTCTGTATTTTAGAGAAAATGAGTTATGCAATTGTATAGGGATAAAATAAATGAGGAACACTATTATCAAACAAATATAAAACATTTGAAAACTGAGAAATAGATTTTATAACAAAGGTCAAAGAAAAGTTTAATTATCATATTTTCTGTTTACAATGGTTGTCCTTATTCTGTGATGTGGCTTTGGAACTTCTCTTAGAGGCTCTGGTAGAACAATGAATTCAAGATATTTAAGGCTGGTATTAGAATCTTGGGATTCTGCCAATTAGACTGCAAGTTAGATTTTTAGGACACAAGGTGTTCATATGAATGTAAACCAGAAGCAAATGAGAGATAATAAACCACAGTCATTTCTGTGAGTTCAGGCTACATTTTGGAAATAGTTAAAATTTATCTGACTAGTACTGCCCTTAGCTCATTTTATATTATTTAGCTACTCAATTGTGCATGTCAGTTCAGGTAGATATAATCAATCACAAATCCAGAAATGGCTATAAATCTATATCAAATTTTCCATAAAGGTAAAGAGCTATTTCAAATATTTAGGTTTCAAAAATAAATTCTCAAGCTTCTTTTAAAGTGTGTTCTTTATATCCATGGGCACACATATTATGTACCATTCACACAAAAGTTCATTCAATTAAATTTTTATGAATTGATTTTACTTGCAAATGATGTCAACTTGATGAATTAAATAAAAAGATACGAACCATTTGGGGATAAAGAGGGCAAAAAAGAAGGCACAAAGGTTAAAGAGAAACACTGGAAAGGTTAGAAGGTCTCGACTTAGTAGCTGAAGAGATGAATTACTGGTTCATATTTAACCATTTAGGAATGGAGATTTTCAGCAGGTAGAGATAGGGTACTCAGAGAGATTGAAATAAAGACCAGTGCTCAACTGATTTAGGAAATGTTTAAGATGAGTATTTTTATATTTTACTTTATTTTATACTTGAAAAAGAACTTATTGCTCAATTTCTAGGCTTAAAGACTACAGAATATCTTAGTTTTTTACAGATCAGTATTCTATACTACTGTATTTTAAAACATTTGTTTATTTATTTATTTGTTTTATTTATTTTTTTTAATTAGGAATTTTTTAAATTCATTTTACAATCAAAGATCCCCCTCTTCCCTCCTCCTGCCCCTCAGCCTCCCTCTCCCAGCCCATCCCCCATTCCCTCCTACAAGAAGGTAAAATAAAACTCTTATTATGGGTTCTGTTATATCTTGTGTTCTCACTCACCCGGGAAACAGGTAAAATACTATTACTACTTCCAGAGAGTGATTTTAAGATGATATAAAAATAAAAATTCATTTATGTTGGCTCACTGTAAACTGTAGAATAGATGTTAAATGCTACTGCAGACACAAATCTTTATTTTTTTTCTTGTTCTTTTTTTTTTTTTTTTTTTTGTTTTTTTGAGACAGGGTTTCTCTTGTGTAGCTTTGCGCCTTTCCTGGAACTCACTTGGTAGCCCAGGCTGGCCTCGAACTCACAGAGATCCGCCTGCCTCTGCCTCCCGAGTGCTGGGATTAAAGGCGTGCACCACCACCGCCCGGCTTTTTTCTTGTTCTTTATCATATCACTTTCAGTTTCTTTAAATGAGAGCATGGCTCCCAAAGAAAAGACAATTAAGTTGAAAGCACAAAGATCATGCTATGAGGTATCTCTGTATCTGTTTATGTTTTAGATTCAAAGAAGACTTGCAAGTCCCCTTTTTTGTTGGGAGCTCAAATCTTAAGACACCTAGGTGAAAATCTGCAACATGTATTTGCACTTCATTTCTCCCTAGCCATTTCCCATTCTCTTTGTTCATACTGAAGACAGATTAGCGTTTGCAGGAGCAATCCTCCAATAGTCTTTTTTTTTTTTTCTCACTGAAGGAATATTATTTTTCTGTTAGCCATCTTTAATAAAACATTTATTTAATGATTTGCAAAGAAAATGTTTTACCTGCAGAAGTTATAAACTGCATGGACTGTACTTATCTATACAGATTCTACTTAACCCGAGAAGATATTTATCATACCTGAGTACAATAGAAGTTAATACAAGTTTCATGACCATTTCTTCCAAGTCCTGATGGATGAAAATAAACAGATATCTCTATAGTAGAGTGAGGTAGGAGGACCAACTGTGAGAATTCAGAAAGAAACACAAGAAAAACAAGATTCAATATTTTTTTGAGGTGAAAATTTTGTGTGCTAGGTCTACGAAACACTAACCTTTGTATAATAAACATGAGGAGTTGCACACATTATCTGTTTTGGTATATCCACTCCATGAATATTGATTATAGCTGATATAATGAACACTATTAGGTATGGTAGTTTTCAGGCCTTATTCTTTCTCCAGATAATGACCATGCAAGACTTACTCACTGTGTATTAAGATTTCAAGATTGATCTTAAGAGTTTATTTAAACTTCCAAATTATATAAATATGTACTTTATTTAGGAACCCATAGCTTTTGACTATCATATGGTATAGTAAATTACCATAGGAACATAACTGGTAACTTTGTCAATGTCAAAAGAAATGAACATCATTTCTTTTAAACGTCAGTGTAAGTCAATCTTTTCATAATTTTTTTTCACTTCATCTTATAAACATATTATGAAACTAATTGGCGGTCTGTAGTATGAGTTTCAAATTTCTCTCTAGAAATAGTAAAAGGAGAGAACAATTACATAAAATACATTGAAAATCTGAGTATCATATATAATCAAAGTACTATACTGGGCATATTACAATATTTAATATCAACAGATACAGAATAGTAGATAGAGCCACAATGCTTGAAAAAATCCATTTTACACTTAAGTATTTTGATAAATGAACTTCAAACACAACAAAACAAAATTACAGTACAATAGAAAGAGCCAATCCCTGTAAAATATAACATTTTATGTTCAATACTCTCTGATAGTGGTCACAAAACACAAAAATAAATCTAATATATATTATTATTAAATAAAAGATGCAAATGATATGGCAAAAGAGCCACAAAGGTTAGAGAAAAACCCAGTTGAGGTTCACTCTTCCTGATGACTCTAGCTTTTGTCGTGGTGGCAAAACCGTAAACAGCAGAGTTGAATAAACTTTTGAATTCACATAGATTTCGAGATGATGGTGGAAGATTATAGGCTATTAAACTATAATCTTAATCAAGTATTTAGGTTTAAATAAAGTGAACAAATAGAATGGAGAGACAAAAAAGAGTGATTATGTAGCGTATCATTAACAATTTTTGAAGCAAAGGTTAAAGTTAAAGGTACAGTGTTGCTAATTATAGTTTCAATTTCTTTTTATAACTGAAAAATATAATAAACACCTGGAAAAAAATTTTCACCATTATTTAATTTTAAAGTAGATTTACATTTATTTATTAAATATTTTTATTTTATAATTAACTTAATTTCACATATCAGCCACGGATTCCCCTCTCCTCCCTCCTAATCATTATTTGTAAAGACTTACATGAATACTATACAATTTAACCTAGAATAAGATGCATATATAGTTATAATGAATACTTGTATATATATAACTATATATGTATTTATATCATTCATGGTTGGATTTACTTTTCCATGTATTATTAGATCTATTTGCTATCAATTGATTAATTGTGCTCCTATATTTTATAAGAGTATTGCCTCATATATAACTTTTGGGTTATTTCTCATATTAGCCTTAATTGCATATTTATGCCCAATGACACTTAATAAATTAATCAAAGAAACAATGGAGTCTAAAGACATGAATGAAGAAATAAAACAGCCTATATTCTTAATGATACAAGGTGCTATGCAATATATTGTCTCTGCTGTTTTTTGGAACAAAGATTATCATCTTCTATAAAAGTAAAGATATATATGATGTGAAAAATCTACTTTTAGTGAAGAATTTAAAGTATAGGCAAACTACATAATGAAGTCTATATGCTTTAAAATTATGTTGTTGATACATTCAAATATTAATGTCTACATATAAATTTTCAGTATAGTAAGAAGTGATTTTTAACTTGATTTGTGGTTTGACTGTTAAATTAAGAACTAATTATATCTATTATATATATATTAGTATAATTATTTATATTTTTTAACTTCTCATACAGGGTATTGTTAACTCATTCATAATTTTCTTATAATGAGTACTTTAATTATGTTCATCCTCCATTAGCTTCTGTTAAGAAAATTTTCAGTAATTGAGAATTTCATGCAATGTATTTTGATATATTCACCACTCGTTTCTCCTGATCCAACCTTATTTCCCTACCCATACACTTTGAGTTCTCTTCTTTTCATAGGCTCATGAAGTTCAATTCGTGTTATGTTACAATTGCCCTTCCAAGCCTGCTGAACCACTTGTTGGCACCCAGTCACTGCCAAGAGACAGATATTAAGGTATAAAGACATCAAAGTGTATATTTGTTCAACAGACATTAAACTATAAAGAGTAAAATCTTTTATTTCAATGTATCTGCTAGCAGAGCTCCAGGAGAGGTTCTTTGATAAAAATAAAACACTGTAATTATCTATTTTTTCTAAAATAGTTTCCATTCTTTCCTAGACTACAATCTCCTTCCTCAGCTCAGTCTATCTAGCCTCTTGCCTCAGCCTCCTGAGAAGTGAGAGTAGCTATGACTAGAGATGTACCCACACATCAGTGCCTGTCTTAATATTATTTTGAAATTTACTTGAATATGGATATGGGGTCAATTTACTACAAGGAATTGGTGTCCTATGGTTTGGAAATATAAGTATTCATGTTAAAACTTCTTATCTTGTTTTGTAACTTAGGTAAAAAGATAAAAATAATTTATGCTCATTAACTCAATCATATTCTTCTTCATGACCACAAAGTAAGACAATGGCATACAGAGGATGAGCAAGAGCTGTCTAAGAATCTGAAAATGTAAGGAGGGACAAGCCCAGAAACTTACAAAGAGTTAAAAACACTTGTCCTCAGGACTCTGCTAACAGAAAATAACTGTTAAAGATAAAATCATACTACGTAGAAACTATTATAAAATCTGATTAATGTAATGGTCAGAAATAAAATATAACCAGTATATTGAGTTAATTTAGCATATATAATTTCAATGTTACAATAAAATGAAATTAATAATAAATTACAATCTACGAGCAGGTATAAAAAAGAATACAATATCACTTTTTAAAATTTAAAATTTTAAATTATTATTAATGATTCTAATGATAATATTGCACTAGAATCCTAAAATTAGAATTAGAAAATGCTTTTGCAATGATCAATTACATGGATTTCTGAATGTACTTACTGGCATTTTTCTGTTAAGCTCCACCTCAAAATTTTCAGGGTTACTGTTCTTTATTTTCAATTCTAATGTTTCATGTGTAGGGTTATATAAAGGAAGGGTCTGAACGATCTTCCTGTGAGGAAAATCAATAGTAGTAAATTTACTGATATTTGTAAATTTATAAGTGATAATTTCATAAACTTTTTCATTATCAACTAAATTGTATCCCCCTTAAAACCTATGTTAATGCATAATATTTGCATACATTTATGAAAAACAATGTCTGGTTTGATTGTGCAAAAATACATGTAAATTCAAATTAAAATTAATGCTACTCAATGAAGACACAGTAAAATTATACTCATCTGTCATCTATGGAAATTAATTGAATGATCTTAACAATGTTATGGAACACTAAAATGTATATGTTGAACTATTTGTACACATGTGGTATTAAAGGCAACTTGAACTATATGTACCTAGCTTTGTCAAACTGAAGTCAGATGGGAAAAAGTGGTCTTTTAATCCAATATGACTTGTGTCTTACAACATTTGCTTCAAATATGATCAGCATTCACAAATTAGTGTGTGGCAGGTTCATTATTTAATATGATGTGGTACCAATTCTAACAATGTTTGAGTCTAGAAAGAAAACTTTTCAGTTTTTTTCTGATTTTTCATATTGGTTTTTAAAGGATGTCTGTCTTTGTCATACTTTCTATGTTGATTAAGTAACAAAAGTCCACTACCCCATAGAATTTTTCTTGATAGCAAGAAAATTAAGACATTTCTGTAGATCTTTAAAAAAGCTAGTGTTTGGCAAACATTTGGATATTCAAGTTTTAAGGAATCAGAACCACAATTTTCAACACAACCTTATACTGGTTGATAAGTATTTAAAAAATATATACATAGTCTAGAAAGAAAACTTTTCAGATATTTCTGATTTTTCTCATTGGTTTTTAATGGATATCTGTCTTTGTCATACTATGCTGATTAAGTAACAAAAGTGTTTATATATATATATATATATATATATAACGTACACACATATACATATATATATATAAGAATCTGAACATATATATGTGTGTATGCTTATTTTCAAATAATTTGAAGAGAACAATCATTGTTTTTGCAAAGTGGATTCACATCTAGTTATAATGAAAGAATCGTGGGTTTTGGTATAGAAATAAAATCTAGGATCTGTACCCACCAACCAGTCTTAGTTGAAAAGCACACAAAATGAATCTAAGAAGAGATATCTGGTTTCAAATAAGTGTTAACTGAAGCTCATTATATAACAGGTCTATTCCCTCAAGAAGAGTACAGTATGACATTGCTCTACTAGTAGTGAATGCAATGACACTCAACAACAGGTCAGAAGACAGAACAGAAATGGCCTCACATATACATTCTCTGCTTTCACTTAGTACAAAGCTGTGAACCACTCACTAAATGTGTATATTAAACCCACTGTTCCTACAGAATTCTGGGCTCTTAAACTGCATGTCCTATGTATCACTTAAATGTTTAAGAGTTACCATTATGATAACAATAAATGGCTATGGACGTTGATGCTATAAAAACTCATTAAAAGTTCTGGAAGATAAAATAGATAGAAAATGCTGGGGAAAAGGGCAAAATAATACTGAAAATTTTAAACCATTGACAAATACTAAATCCAAATTACAGCTGTAGGAAGAAGAGAGAAAACAAAGAAAGGGCATGACTTTGGGAGATTACAAAAACAGAAAGCCAGAAATTTCTATAAGAGTGTCCATTTATCTTAAAAATAAATGAAAATGGATGTATAGCAAGACATATCATTAAGACAGAGTACTAGATACACTGAAAGATCTTACAAATTTCCAAAATGATAAGGATACAGTTTAAACTGGTTAAAGCTGTATTATCAAACATCTTTCAGTGCCGTATACCTTTCAATTAAGTATGTTTTAAATCTAACTTAAATGTGTAAGTTTTTAATATAACCTACAAAAACAAGGTTTAAAATCCTAACATAAGTTAAAAAGAAGAAAAATCTTGCCAGTAAAATGGCTTAGCTTATACTACAAGCCTAACAAAATGAATTAATCCTTGAAGCTCAAGTTAAGATGGAAAGAAAAGAACCAACTATGCAAAATTGTCTTCTGAAATCCATTTGTGGGTCATGGCATGAATGTTCTTGCATACATACCTACACATCATGCACACACATGCTTACACAATAATAAAATGTAAAAAAAAATGGTTGACAAACAGAGGCAAAACATTTCATATAAATAGTTATAATAAATTTATATATCATTCATATATTAACATTTACATTTTTATTGCATTAAAGATTTTTGTGTACTTGTGTGTGAATGGGTATGGACACAGTATGTATGGGGAAGTCAGGAGGCAAGTGTCAGGAGTTAGTGCTCTTTTTCCTTCATGTGTGTCTTGGGGATTGAACTCAGATCATCAGTCTTTATATAAAGAGCCTCTATCCGCTGAGCCATTTTCTTAACTCATATATATATATTAACATTTCAAGATATGAGAAATGTTCAGAAGTTGAAAATGAGTTTATAAATACTATGTTGCAATAAAGTGTTAGTACATCACTCAATTTTCCTAAACAAAAAATTTTTTTTAAACAATTGTTCTTTGCCATCATACTTCAACTTCTTCATGATGGTTGTTCATCTTTGGTGGAGATGTCGGGTTGCTTGACCTTTTGATGTTAGAGGCCCCTGAAGTCTACAGAGAGTAAAGGAACCTGAAAATTTTATGCTTCAGGTTAAAAATGCTAATGGAGACTAACATGAGATTTAAAAAGTCTAAACATGATTAGCAATTCTTCATTTTTCATATCAAAGCTGCAACAAGAAAATTTTTTAAGTGTTATTCCAAAAAGAGATGATAAATAGGGTCTTACACGATGTCCCAGTCAGTAAGTGCTGCTGGTCTTACAAGCACAAACACCCAAGGTTGGTTCTACACTACACATTTACAAAGCTGATATAGCAGTGTGTGTTCTGTACGTTACACCATTTTTGAAGAGCAGAGGCTGGAGGATACCTGGAGCTTACTAGATAGTCAGACCAGCTGAATCAATGAGCTCTAGGTTCACATAGAAACACTATTTGAAAATATAAGGTAGAGAAAAACAGAAAAAGAAAGCGAAGGTTGATCTCTGGTCTTCACATGCAAAAATGTGTAGCTAAATAAATATGTACATACACATACATCAAAAATACATTGCTGAGATCTGCTGGCAGCAATGGCTTTACCAGAAGCCATGGGAGTATGTACAAAATGTGACAACTAGTATTCAACAAGTTGACCCATCAATTGAGTAACTCTCAGATGGGAAGACCCACCTGGGTCACTGTCTGTAAATGACTGGTTGCTTCTGTCTGTAATTTGTCTCACGTACCACAACATTTCTTCCATAAAAACTACTATGGGTGTTTTCCCACAGCTTGTGTGTTTATCTCATGTATATATATATTCATATTCCATCTATTGGGCACACATATAGCTGTGGATGGTCAGGAAGATGATTTCTGCTTAAGCTGTATAATTCTGATGAATAGAAATAATACTAGGATATTTTTCATCGCTCACACCGACATAGGAAAATTCTCAGCTACAAAGACAGCCTTTTATACATTTTGTTAAGACCTCAGAGCAAATCCAAAACAGACCACGTTGCCATGGAGACAATTTGAACAAGGACAAATTCCAAAATGTTTGGGGACCCAAGTTAGGGTGATACATTGAGACATAATTCCCTGTACAGGTCCTCTAAACAGATGGCTTTCTGTACATACTCTCTGAATTTCAATGTCATTCTCTATCTAGGAAGCCTGACCAACTAAGAGCCACATGCATGGCCAAGCCTTACTCACAGTCCAGTCAGCATGATCTCCCTAGCTTGAGAGAAACTGTGTGACTGACTTATCATGTGTTATGAGAATAGGCTGGACCCTGAAAGTGTAACATAATTGTCTAGAGTTTGTTTGAATGTGTGTGTGTGTGTGTGTGTTTTGTGTGTCTGTGTGTGTGTGTGTGTGTGTGTGTGTGTGTGTGTGTGTGAGAGAGAGAGAGAGAGAGAGAGAGAGAGAGAGAGAGAGAGAGAGAGAGCTGGAGAGATATAGCTGGGGATGCAGAGAGAGCTGAAAAGAGAGGATGAGTATCTAGGAAGGAGAGATAGCAAGAGAGATTTTCAGAGAGGATTTTTTTAAGGTGAAGTAAAAGGGAAAGTCACCATCAATAAGTGTGTGTTTTCTTATTTTCCCCTCAGATAAAAAAAAAAAAAGCCTAGCCCTTGCCAAATTTGGGATTTTTTTTTTTTGCATACCCTGGGCTGCTGGAGGCTGGCCCTCCAGTTAGCAATAATACATAATGCATACATACATCAATACACAAAGAAAAAACAAATTTGAGGATGATTTTTGTAGTCATAATGTATGAAAATATGACACTGTACCCTACATAAACATTATTTTTAATTAAAAATAAAATGGAATAGGGTTGGACTACAAGAAAATAAGCAATGAGGAAAAACAACTTCTCTTGCTTTATAAGGCATACAAAGCTATGAGAATTTAGCTCTAGATTACTTTGCAAGAACAAGGAGTATAGAACTGTACATGCTGTCACTTTAGCACTTAGAACTTCCTTTTCATATCCTGCTTCCTCATTATTTTGATTACTCTGTTATCATTTTCTTAGCGAATTATTTGTAGTGACGTTTTGGCCCAACATCTAGTAATGGAAGAATTTAACATACATTTTGTGTGCCGAGGAAGCGATATTGAGTAAAAGGTACTTATTTACCCATTAGACTATATATTTTTAAAGTTAAGTATAGGTTGTTTATTTTTGTTTAACAAAATCAAATTTGGTGTCAGACATAGAAGAGGATCTTGACTGTCCGAGTGTGAATGTGGAACCTCAAGGGAACATGGTGTTAACCAAGTGGCCTGATGTTCACAGTTCCTCATGGTATATTTTCTGCTTTGAGCAAATAAAACTTCAACCAGGCTTCTTTTTAAGTGTGAACTCAACTTGTTCCAAGCTTAAGCCATATGTGCACAACAACATGTTCCACTCCCCCTAGCATCTATTGGGAATGAGCTGAGTACAGTGAGATTCACTCCCTGTTAGATGCCACTATTTCCTCTTGTCCAGCTTTCCTCTCATATATATATATATATATATATATATATATATATATATTAAACCTTTCTCCATTTTATTCATTTTATTTTATGTTCCTAAATACAGGATCTTGCTCTGTACTGCAATAGTCCCTTTCCCTTCTTTGCAAGCATGCTTTGTAGGGAACTCATGATCTGTTTCTCTTGACAGGTTTTCCTATTAGAAATGTATTTATTTTGTATTTTAAAAGGTTAAATGACTTACAACTGTGTTTTTCCTTTTTAAAAAAAAAATAACAAAATTATTAAATAGAACTTACTTTCCAAGATCACACTGCATTTCTGGTATTCTCTTTGTCTTTGGAAGATCAGTTGTTAATTTCAGTAAATACCAAAACTCTTCACCTGATTCAGGCTGAAAAATAATGCTGTTGTAGAAAATTTTGAAAATCTTGTCAGTCGTTTTAGTTTGTATAATAAACAAATGGAATAATGGAAGAGCAAAATAGAAAACGAAGGAAATATCTGGTTTCAAATCAAGTATTTAATCATTACTGTGTTATTTATTCCAGTTTTCAATTTTTGGTTTCTTCATTAAAGAAAAGAAATTTTGTTGTTAATACAGAATAAATATTTGTTGAATGAATAGAAACTCATTACATGTGAGTATTTTAAATATCAATGTTAGAAAATATCATGGTTTATAGCTGTAGTTAAATAAAATTTACTGTGTTGAACTGAATGTATGCACACATTGGTGTGAAGGCCATCAGAAATATGTAGTTTTAAAGAACATTTTTATAATCAGCATGTGCTCACCCCTCAGAAGATAGTTTGCTAACGTGTCAATGTATCACTGGGTTGATAGCTCAACTTTATTGTATCTTTTTGTGTAATTTTAATCAAGTCACTTAACTTTTTGAGTTAGAATTTCATTGTTTATAAAATGGGATGAATCTGTCAGCCTTGCCTTACTCTTGCTATGAGAATTTAATATACATAAAATATATGCCAAGATGATAATTATAGAGTAAGCAAATAATAACAAGCCTAGACTATGCCTAATACATACAAATAAACAAAAATGAAGTTTCACTTGGTAGTTGTAAAGTCTAGGGTCCAATGAGAGAGATGAGAAGCCCACATATCTAATGGTAATCTATTACAAGATTCTTTTTTTTTTTTTTTTTTTTTTGGTTTTTCGAGACAGGGTTTCTCTGTGTAGTTTTGCGCCTTTCCTGGAACTCACTTGGTAGCCCAGGCTGGCCTCGAACTCACAGAGATCCGCCTGCCTCTGCCTCCCGAGTGCTGGGATTAAAGGCGTGCGCCACCACCGCCCGGCTTTTTTCTTGTTCTTTATCATATCACTTTCAGTTTCTTTAAATGAGAGCATGGCTCCCAAAGAAAAGACAATTAAGTTGAAAGCACAAAGAGCCAGAGGGATGGATAACACCAAGGAAACAGTGTTTCCAGACACAAGAAGATGGGCCCACATATGAACTCAGAGACAGTGACAGCATGCATAGGCTCTACACAGGTTCAAGCCAGGCAGAGTCCCAATACTGAGAAGGGGAAGTAGACATATGCCCCCATCCTTAACCAAGAAGCTATCACCAATTGACAACCCCTCACAAAGGAAAAATTGGTTTCTCCAAGGGAATCTCACTCGGTATGTTTGCTTGTTTGGTTTTTTTTTTTTTTTTTTTTTTTTTTTTTTTTTTGAGACAGGGTTTCTCTGTGTAGCTTTGCGCCTTTCCTGGAACTCACTTTGGAGACCAGGCTGGCCTCGAACTCACAGAGATCCGCCTGGCTCTGCCTCCCGAGTGCTGGGACTAAAGGCGTGCGCCACCACCGCCCGGCTTACAAGATTCTTTATTAACAACCTGCACTCCTCTTCTTTTGTAACATTCTGCGCTTCTTCCTTCGGTTCTACTTTTTGATTTTTTAAATATTTTGAGAGTATCTCAGGACCAGGTCCTGAAAACCTGGTCTCTACACCAGGTTCAAGCTGGTCTAGAACTCACTTTGTAGTCTGGGCTTGCCTCTTACTCAAAGATCCCCCTATCTCCTGAGTGGTGGGATTACAAATGTGAGCCACCATGCTAGGGGAATGAACTTCTATTTTCCTGATTTATTCTATTATGAATTTTATACTTTAAGGTCTAAAATATATATTATTTTAGTATTCCTTCATTAAAATTATAAGTAATTACTTCTATAATAGAAATCAAGATAAGAGATTTCAGTCATCATTCTCTGAGACAATGTACTCACAGTACTACATTAACTACAATGTTAATATATACGTGTGTGTGTGTGTGTGTGTGTGTGTGTGTGTGTGTGTGTGTGTGAATATGTATGCTTTCAGTAGAGGATAATATTTGTAGTGTAATTTTGTCTAAAAATTTGCAAGCTAATTACTCAAAGAAGAAAAGAATTTTTATCAAGAAAAGTAAAAGTTTAATCCCCAGTTCTCATGAATCATCCTCATTTCAGTTTTGATTTGACTAGTACAAAGCAAAATAAGAAATGTTAGATGTTTTAATTTGATATTTCAGTGAATAGTAATTTTACACTGAAGCCAACAAAAAGTAATTGTTAATTAGTACATATTACTAGAAAATAGTTCTAACTACAAAGAATCAACAACAAATTACAGTAAGAGCCCAATGTTACCTTTCTTCTCTATAGCCTGTGGCTGCAGGAGAATACCATACAATGTAGTTAAAACATTCAAATGGATTCAGTCTTACTTCCTCTGGTCCATTAAATGCAGAGGATGTTAACTTCACATCCATACGTATAATTGTACTTTTTGAATTTGAGATGGGAATTTCAATGCAGGTGGTCTCCTATGATTATGAAAGAAAAGAAAGACATGATCAATTTTGTTGTCAGAATAATCATTTCTCTAGGGAAGCAAATGGAAAGAAAACTATTATTTATGGGCTCTCAGTATATTTTTTTCCTTTCCTGGTACATTATTGAACATATCTTTATTAAATCTTAATCTTATATATGTTATCCCTGATTAATTATGAGAAATAATAGCATAACACAGCTTTAATAACAAGCTGTGTTATTAGACATAATACAAATAAATAGAGACCTAATACAAATAAATAGTTAAAAGAACTATTTGCAGTAGTACATTTAAGATATATTTTTCACCAATTGTTTTATTAAGATGAGATTGATTTTTCAGTACTTCCTCTGGTAATAACTCATTGATTGCAAGGTGCTATATTTTACTGACTTTTCTAGGCAACCTGATGAAATTTGTAAGACTAATAAAGAGCCAAGCATTTTACGTGGTTTCTAAGGGTCAAAAATAATAATAATTATAATAGTATAGGAATATGTCAGGATACAAACATTATCAACCACACACTGGCCCAGCAATTTTGCCTAGGGCTGAAGAAAGAAAAATCTGGAAGGAAAGTAATTGGGCCTGCTCATTTGTTCTCATCTACTAGTCAGATATGTCTCACAAATTGTTAGTTAAAGAACATGCTACATGGTCTCGAAGAAGTAAAAACAAAGAAAACCAACCCCACCTAATCAATAAAAACAAAAACAAAAGCAAAAAACAAAACAACAAAATCCCTAGGCTCTTACTATCTGTTATGCTTTCTGATACTTAATATTATTTTTATTCCATTTTATTTCTTAAAAATAATTCTTGGCCAGCAAGATGGCAAAGGTGTTTGCTACCAAGTCTGACAACATGAGCTCAGCCCCCAAGACTCATAGAAAAAGAGAACCTAGTCCTTCCTATAAGTTCTCATCTCAATTCTACAAGCACACTGTGGTAAACACATATGCACAATCTCTCTCACACACATTATGTCTCTCTCTCTCTCTCTCTCTCTCTCTCTCTCTCTCTCTCTCCTCCCCCCCCTCTCACACACACTAAATGGAATAAAATTAAAAGAAACTGCGTTGGACGTATTCACATTTTAAGTACTACACATTAAATAAGCAAACTCTGGCCTGAGCAGGAATAAGATAGTATTTAGAGTGTAAAATTTCTTTTAGAGCATATCATTACAAACAAGACTGGAACACAAAATAAAATTGTTTTCATGAGTCAAGAATTTGCTCTGAAGCCAAGGCTATCCTGAAACTCAAAATTCTGTGTCCACTCCCTAAATTCTGGTATTATAGTCATGAATCTTCAAGGCTGATTTGAAATCACTCATAAACTTACTGCCTTCTTTGTGAACTATAATTAGTGTAACACAAGTAAGCATTTCCTTTACATGAAAATTATAATGTTATGGTTCAGTAAATCTTAAGGGTAAAAAGAATGTGAGGATGGAAGCTTTGAGGCACTAATTTTACAGTGCCTCCTTGGCATCCTTGCTATATCCATGGCAAATTGTCCCTAAATGAACACTTTACTCCTACCTAGTAGGTTCTAGAAACATTCCCTAAATCTTTCAGAGATGAGTGTTTAGACAGTGATGGCTAAATGCTTATGAACTCTGTATTCTCTTGAGAATCTCTGGAGTATAACTCTCAGGATGAAATTTCAACGAAAACAAAAATTTTATTATAGTTACGAAATTTAATCTTATGCTATATATTAATATGATATATATAACATAGTAGAAAATCTATCAAATTCTATATTATAAAAATTACCTTGAAATCTCAAACTCAAACAAAAATCCCATAAGTGGCAATTTAAAAGTATGCTTTCAAATGGATATTTGTAGTTTAATAATATGCCAAAATATTCTCAAAATAACTTAGAAAGCTTAATTTTATAGCTATAAATACTTTTTAGGAATACAATTTATATATTTATGTATGTTTGATATGTTAAGTAGGATAAGAAGTTTGTCATTCATGAGATTATGAGATAGATGATCGACATATTTGAGTCTGTATTTTGGTTATTGAATAATTTCAGAAATACAGAAGTTCACTTGGATCTAATAACATAATGTATCACTGTGCATGGTGCCAGAGTACTTACTTCCCAATACTCAGGAGACTGAGGAAGCCTGGGATACCCATGTCTAAAAGATGTGCAAAAAAAATTGTACCCACAAGATGCTTAATGTTCTCTTGTTCTATGTATCCCACCATATTCCACATTCAATTTTATGATGAATTAACTTTTACACTTGGGGAGTTAAATTTATTTAAGTACTTTTTTAAAAGTTTAAAATATTTGGCTGTTATTTGTCTAGCCAATGGCATAGTCCTCCACTTTGATGAGTAGGCTTTTAAAGTTCATTTATATTTAGAATGAAACATAAATCTGTTTTGACTGAAATAATAATGAGTGCACGTGGAGACTTCTTAAGCAATCTTTCATCTTCACACAAGTTCTTTTAGGTTCAACAACAGAGCATTCCTTTATAAAGTTTCCAGCACTGTTCTCTTCCTTGTACTTAAAGAATATTTCAGCCAGAATAATACACATGTTAAAAATTGCTTTCATTTGCATAGTCAATCATGTGAAATATGAAAAAATTAATATGGGGAAAATCATCAACAAAATGTTGTGATTTAATGTAACAGAAAATAGCCACATAAAATTGGAATACTATTTTAAAATATATATTAAAAGATTGAAATAAACTCTGTTATAAACCATTTCAGAGGCAAACTTAATCCCATGTAAGTTTTTAGAGAAATGTACGATACTTTCAGCATAGATTTTATTTATAAATTTACTACTTTTATCACAATGAAAACAACATTTCAAGATATTTAAAAACATCACTTAAACAAGTAATATTTTTACATGCTCTATTGCAAGGTAGCACATGGAATAAAATCTGCCATGCCTTTTGAATCTCTCTGACATCTGGCCATGAGGAAATTCACTGGTCACATGATCCTCCTTCTACATATTTGGTTCCAACTCCAATCCCACATGCCTCTTTTCATTTCATAAATGTCTGGGCTCCCTCATCCTTTCCTGTCAAGCTAAGTCTGTTCGAAGGGCTTATATGTTTATTTGTATTTCTAATTGGCAGCACTCCCACAATCTGCAAGCTACCTTCATGATCACCCAAAAGTGTTTTTATTCATAGAGATAGCAATTTCTAAATTTATCTACTCCTTTACTGTAACAGTGATGGTGTACACTGAGTGAATTAAATTCAGTGATGTGCAATATGGCAACTTTCATAGCTTTTAAAAGTATAATGTTTTAAATTTGCTGTCCAGTAATTTATACACATATAGAATTTTTTTTTAGGAAGGCCGTTGTGTACCTACAGTGTATTTTCATTATACCCACCCCAACTTTCCCATATGAAACCTCCCACAACCTGAACCAAGTCCCTTTACAACTTCATGTCTCTATCTCCGCTTCTTTTGCTATTCTTCTTGAATGAGCCTAACTAGTGCTGTCCACAAATGCATGATTGCAAAGCAATTAAATAGCAGATGGATAATCTACAAGGGGCCATCCCCAAAGAAAACCGACTCTGCCTCACCCCAACAGTTATCAAGTTTCTCTTGATTACTGCTCTCCAAATCTGGGAAGAAATGGGCATATAGTTATCTTAAAATAGTTCCCATCATGGAAAGACTTATTTTTCATATATTTAAGGAAACTCAAACTCAGTCAATATTTCTATTTGACTGCTTTTAGTGATCCCATTTCCAATCCTCAGATTTACCTAGAAATTTCTCAGTTTGGGGAAGAAGGTTAACAAGATTTGCTCTTTTCAACCCTCTGGATGCAATTGCCTCTCCTCCTGTAATTATTTTTTCCCAAACAGAGCTTTCAATTTACAAGATATAGGTTGGACAAGAGAGAAAAAAGAGCATTAATTGTTGTTCAAACTTTAATTTTGTAAAATCTTACTATTTTGCCTTATTTTAATCACAAAAGAAGGACAATTAAACTGTCACCGTATTTTCCTTGAGGAAGACACTTTCACTGTCTTATAGGGAGCCTGTTTAATGGATGGAAATGGGTAAATATTTCTCATCTCCCTTGATCAGTGATATCACTCACACACTGTTAGAGAGAACAAGAATCCAGTGTGCAAGAGGACCTGAGAAATATAACTTCTGATTGTACTTCTGCTGCTCGGCGACTTGGTCGTACTATGAGTGAGGAGCACAGGCAGTTAGTGCAAAGATGATTTTTATGACTGAAAGTAAGTATTCATGGTATAATGAAAGGTGTGGTCAAGGAGAAGACACTGTGTTTGTTTATAAATCTATTCAGTCACAATATTTAAAGTGTCCATGTGAAAATATGACACAGGACACACTTGAAATCTCAAGTTTGTCCAGGTTGCCTTGTTGTTTGAAAGGTACTGATTGAAGGCAGCAACTTGAGATGGGAGCAGAACTTTATCACCTCACCAAGTGGTTTTGTTTTTTTCTAACTGTTCCTTCTCTTGCATTTAATTTTTTTTCCAGAATTGAGCCTAATCTTGTGGCCTTTTTTGTTTATTTTTCTTTTTTTCCTCCTTGTAGAGCTCACGTAAAGATTATGTTTTCACACATAAACAATTGAGTCAATTTAATAGGAAGTAGCAGGAAATATATTTTACTATATCCTCTCTCAGAAGATAATCATGATTTCATCATAAAATGATCATAATCTGAGGTGGAAAACATGCAATACTACTAATTTAGGTAAAATTTCATTGAGGAAATTTTCAACTTTAATTTTATTTAATTTGAAAACATTACCAAGTCAATAAACAAATGGAACTTGGGGCAGTTTGAAAGTCCTATGTAATTCAGAGGAAGGATACCTATATTCTCTTTCTACAATTTTCTGAAATGGAAGAGTTCATTACAGTAGTTCGGGACTTGCAGAAACAAGGGAGGCAGCTATAAACTAGAAATGTCCTTGTCACTCCTTTGCTGCTCTTGCCTGTATGCAACTGTATTTTCTCATGTTAGTCCACCTTTTATCTTACCCCTTTCACCTCACAATTCGTTAATTCAACCCAAAACATATACAGTGTAGCACGAATCTTAAAAGGTCTTCTTAATAAAAACATACCTGGAGCCGGGTATTGGGGTGAATTCTGAACAATCAGAGAAGCAGAACAAGCCACAGCTAACCTCACTTTTTCAATTCCTCAGCTGATCCTGTTTCCTCAAACTGCAAGCCTCTGAGTCCTCACCCGAATGGATCTCAGCTGAACTGCTGCTAAAAGCCTCAAAGGTTAAAAGCATATAAAGCCTCTAGTCCTCAAAACTTATATACCTTTCTGCTTCATGCCATCGCTTCCTGGAATTAAAGGCGTGTGTCTTTCCCAAGGAAGACATTAGATCTCAAGTGCTGGGATTAAAGGTGTGTGCCACCACACCTGGCTCTGTTCCTAGTGTGGCCTTGAACTCAGAGATCCGGATGTATCTCTGCCTCCCAAGTGATTGGATTAAAGGCGTGTGTGCCACCATTTTCTGGCCTCTATGTCTAACTAGTGGCTGTTCTGTTCTCTGACCCTCAGAGAAGTTTATTAGGATACAAAATATATCAACCACAATACAGTGAAAAGGCATTACTTTCTGCACTTTTATTAAAATTATAGTCTTTCAGATAATTGTAAAGTGGTCACCTAGTTAACATATACTCCCCATTTGATGATTTTAAAAGTGAAGAGATGGGCACGTCCAATCTCATCTTCCCTTTCCATTCCCATTATATACATTTTTCAATTGTGTATATAAATATCTCAAAACAGTTGTAATTTGTTCTCCAAGTTCCCAAAGTATGATGTTAAATCTGAATAAATCTTTATTCGTTATTTAAAAAAGTTGAACTTGGCTAAAAAAATCCATTAAACATCTTCCATCTTGAATTTGTTCTAGTATTCTTTTTTCATGTGTAGCACATGAAGTTTTATTCACACACATTTTCATAAGCTATTTACTAGAGCTACTAAACATCATTAGGAGAAAAATAGTTTACTCTGAGTCTCCCACATCAAAATTATATGGTGTATAGGAGATGTTTTATATTTTATATGTCTATTAAACTATTCAAAAATATTAAAACCCCAAAAAATAAATCCTAAATACTTTAAATCATCAAAATTACTGTCTTCACATTCTATTACTGTTTACTGAGAATATAATCTATGGCATTTTTTCCTTTACCCTATAGTAAGCATAAATGTAAAGACCTTTAGAATACAAATATTATATCGAGTCCATTTTAGGAAAAAATGATTATTAATTCTTGTGTAAAGAAAATGTGGAAATCACATTAAATACAATAAAAGCTGAGAAGCAGCTGGAAATCAGAGATGTCTTAGTATCATGAATATACCATTGCTATATCTTATGATCTTAGGTTTAAGGAAAACATTTCATAAATGAGTTTGCAAACCAACAAATGCAGTTGAAAATATGGGGAAGTGATTTTATGTGAAGAAAACAATTTTTAGTATATACTTGGAAATACTAAGAAGCATCTACTTCAAGGAGCATAACAAGGTTTGGCTGTGAATATTTAAAAAATAAGTCATTCTTGCCGGGCAGTGGTGGCACACGCCTTTTATCCCAGCACTCGGGAGGCAGAGCCAGGTGGATCTCTGTGAGTTCGAGGTCAGCCTGGGCTACCAAGTGAGCTCCAGGAGAGGCGCAAAGCTACACAGAGAAACCCTGTCTGGAAAAAACAAACAAACAAAAAAATAAATAAAAAAAAATAAGTCATTCTATTAAATTAGGTTTTGTAAAAGTAAAAGAAAGTATAAACTTTTACGACTAGAAGGACAGGAAAACTTAATGAATTAGAAGCAACATCATTCGACAATATCCTCCAACATAGAATTAGTTGAAAAAAAGAACCTTTTCAATCAGCCTCGGTTGAAAATGAATATTTAATTAAAATAGCAAAGCTGCCTGTAATCACAAGTGGAACAATGAGTAAGTAGTTACAGTACTTATGCAAGTAATAAACTCATGAAACGGCGATATTTCTATTTAAGTTAAAAAAAAATGAAAACATACTGGAAATGTCTCGATGTAAGAGATACATAGCAATTTCTTTGTAATTTCTAAAATTGTACATAGCTACATAAATACTGTAATATTGTGGGATTCTCAACCTGTATAAGATTCTATACCATTCAAAAATGAACATCATAAAATAAATATCAATGTTTTTCGTTAGTATTTTCTCAAAGGGCTAGGAACTCTTGCAAGAAAATAAAAACCCTTCATAAAAGTTTTATTGAGAATATGCACAGGTGTTGGTGATTTCATATTTGCATGTATGTTTGCTAATTTTTATACATTTCAGCTCATCTTCCTAATCATATTAAACAAATATTCAGTAACACACTGTCTTGTATTGCTAATATCTTAAGTGTCTAAATTTTTTCCTACCACATTTTGTTAAGGGTGTGTAAACTGAATGAAAAAATTTTTCTTAGTAAAAAAAGAAAAGAAACAAAAATAGAAAGCCCAGAGGGCCTGTTAAATTGACTTAATGTTTTTAGATTTTTGACAGGTGGGGACTAATCTCATTTCCATGTCAGTGTACCCTGTCAACTGCTAAAGATTAAAATATAATTAGCTCACTCCTGAAAAAATAAAGGAGAAAATTCTAATTCAGTGATCATTTCACACATCAAGAAGTTGTTTATGCTATTTAAAAATCCCCTTTATCCTACCCCCGACTTCCCTTCTGGACCAGAGGTGAGTATCCGGGCCCAACCAGGACCCCATCCCTGGACACCAGCCACTCCGGGAAGACCTGCCCAACTTGGCCCCAGGTTCTGGCCACCGGGCAGGTCCCCTTCTAGCCCCACCGGGAGGGATCCCCTTTTCCAAGCCCCCCCCCGGCAGCCCCTGCAATCTCCACGCCCTGCCCCCACGCCCATCTGCCCAAGACCCCAGCCACTTCCTGAGACTTAGAGACCGGGCCCCCAGCTCCCATCCTGCCCACGACTTCCCTTCAAGACCAGAGGTGAGTAGCACGGCCCAACCTGGACCCCATACCTGGGCACCAGCCACTCTGGGAAGACCTGCCCAACTTGGCCCCAGGTTCTGGCCACCGGGCAGGTCCCCTTCTAGCCCCACCGGGAGGGTTCCCCTTCTCCAAGCCCCCCAGCAGCCCCTGTAATCTCCACGCCCTGCCACCACGCCCATCTGCCCGAGACCCCAGCCACCTCCTGAGACTTAGAGACCGGCCCCCAGCTCCCACCCTGCTCCCGACTTCCCTTCTGGACCAGAGACTTCAGGTCCAGATAAGAGCTTCCATCCTGCCCCAGAGTTCCCATTTGGACAAGAGAACTCCCATCTGGACAAGAGAGAGAGACTTCCTGAATCTGTCAGCTCTTTCTGAACCAAGTACACTGATAAGACCAAGAAGGAACCACAAGGAGATGGGCAGACGTCAAGACATACAACAAAATGAAGAGCAATACAGCATCACCAGAACCTAGCCCACCTCCAATATCTAGACCTGAACATCAAAAATTGGAAGAATCAGAAGAAAGTAGTCTTATGAGTAACATCATGAAGAAGGTAGAGGCTTGTGTAGAGGAAAAGACAAGAAAATTGGAAGAACGCTGTAAACAACTAGAGGAAAGGGCAAACAAATTAGAACAAAACAATAAATTCCTGCAAGAAAACAATAAAGTCCTGGAAGAAAACAATAAAGTCCTGGAAGAAAACAATAAAGTACTGGAAGAAAACAATAAAGTACTGGAAAAAAAAATAAAGTACTGAAAGAAAATCATGAAAAAGCAATGAAACAAATAAAGGAAACAGTCCAAGACCTGAAAAGGGAAATTGAAAAAATAAAGAAGACACAAACAGAGGGAAAGCTGGAAATAGAAACCTGAGTAAAAGATCGGGAACTTCAGATGCAAGTATAACCAACAGAATGCAAGAGATGGAAGAGAGGATCTCTGGCATTGAAGATACAGTAGAAGAAATAGTTTCATCAGTCGAAGGAAACATTAAAGCCAACAAAGTCATGAACCAAAATGTCCAAGAAATTTGGGACACCATGAAAAGACCAAACCTACGAATTATAGGGATAGAAGAAGGTGAAGAATATCAACTCAAAGGCACAGGAAATATATTCAACAAAATTATAGAAGAAAACTTTCCCAACTGAAAGAAGGAAATGCCTATGAAGATACAAGAAGCCTATGGAACACCAAACAGACTAGACCCCCAAAAAAGTCCCCTCGACACATAATAATTAAACAACTAAATGTACAGAATAAAGAAAGAATATTAAGAGCAGCAAAGGAAAAAGGCCAAGTGACTTATAAAAGTAAACCCATCAGAATAACACCCGATTTCTCAATGGAGACTTGAAAGCCAGAAGGACCTGGACAGATGTAATGCAGACACTAAGAGACCATGGATGTCAGCCCAGACTAATATAACTGGCAAAACTTTCAATCATCATAGACGGAAGGAACAACACATTCCAAGACAAAGCCAGATTTAAACAATACCTATCCACAAACCCAGCCCTACAGAAAGCACTAGAAGGAAAATTCCAACCGAAGGAAGTCAGATACACACTCGAAAACACAGGCAATAGATAAAGCTACAACAGTAAACCCCAAAGAAGAGAAGTACACACACACTACCACCAAAAATAACAGGGATGAACAATCACTGGTCATTAATATCCCTTAATATCAACGAACTTATTTCACCTATAAAAAGACATAGGCTTACAGAATGGATATGAAAGCAGGACCCATCTTTCTGCTGCATACAAGAAACACATCTCAAATTCAAAGACAGACACTACGTAAGAATAAAAGTCTGGGAAAAGACTTTCCAATCAAATGGTCTTAAGAAACAAGCGGGTGTAGCCATCCTGATATCCAACAAAATAGACTTCAAACTAAAATCAATCAAAAGAGATAAAGAAGGACATTACATATTCATCACAGGAAAGATCCACCAAGATGAAGTTTCAATTCTGAACATTTATGCCCCAAACACAAGGGCACCCACATATGTAAAAGAAACATTACTAAAGCTTAAACCACATATAAAACCCCACACATTAATAGTGGGAGATCTCAACACCCCACTTTCACCACTGGACAGATCTCCCAAATCGAAACTTAACAGAGAAATAAAGGATTTAACTGATGTCATGACCCAAATGGACCTAATAGATATCTACAGAACATTCTATCCTAACAAGAAAGAATATACCTTCTTCTCAGCACCCCATGGAACTTTCTCTAAAATCGACCACATACTTGGCCACAAAGCAAATATCAACAGATACAAAACAATTGGAATAACCTGTGTTCTATCAGAACACCATGGTTTAAAGTTAGATTTCAACAACAACAACAACTACAGAAAACCTACAATCTCATGGAAACTGAATAATGCTCAACTGAATCACCAATGTGTTAAGGAAGAAATAAAGAAAGAAATTAAAGACTTCCTAGAGATCAATGAAAATGAAGACACCACATACCCAAACTTATGGGACACTATGAAAGCAATGCTAAGAGGGAAATTCATAGCACTTGTAGTGGGTAGCTATTCCAGCTTGGTTCTGGAAGTTCCAACCCCCATTGAGACTCTGGCAACTGTCACGCCTACAAGGCGGGGCCAAGGGAGGCATCTGGAGACCCTAGACCTGGATGGGCAAGTGCTCTCTCTGTTCCTGGACCCTGGACGGTGGAGGTTGACTGAGCGGAGCTCCAGAGAACACCGCTGGATTGCGATACACCTTCCCCAGACCCCCGCAACCTATCTATTCCTTCATTTGTAAGTCATCCACTAAATAAATCTTCCTTTTAACTACGTGGAGTGGCCTTTATAATTTTCCCCAATAAGCACTAAATGCCCACATAAAGAAGTTGGAGAAATCCCACACTAGTGACTTAACAGCACACCTGAAAGCTCTAGAACAAGAAGAAGCAAAGTCTCCCAGGAAGAATAGATGCCAGGAAATTATCAAAGTGAGAGGTGAAATTAATAAATTAGAAACTAAGAGAATAATACGAAAAATTAATGAAACAAAGAGTTGGTTCTTTGAGAAAATCAACAAGATAGACAAGCCCTTATCCAAACTAACCAAAAGACACACAGAGAGAGAGAATCCATATCAACAAAATCAGAAATGAAAAGGGGGACATAACAACAGACATTGAGGAAATCCAGAGAATTATCAGGTCATATTTCAAAAACCTCTACTCCACAATACTGGAAAACCTAAAAGAAATGGACATTTTTCTGGATAGGTACCACATACCTAAGTTAAATCAAGACCAGATAAACTATTTAAATAGTCCAATAACTCCTTAGGAAATAGAAACAGTCATTAAAAGTCTCCCAACCAAAAAAAGCCCAGGACCAGATGGTTTCAGTGCAGAATTCTACCAGATCTTCAAAGAAGAGTTAATACCAATACTGTCTAAATTGTTCCACATAATAGAAACAGAAGGAACATTACCAAACTCCTTCTATGAGGCTACAATTACCCTGATTCCTAAACCAAACAAGGATGCAACAAAGAAAGAGAACTACAGACGGATCTCCCTCATGAACATGGATGCAAAAATACTCAATAAAATACTGGCAAACAGACTCCAAGAACACATCAGAACAATTGTCCACCATGATCAAGTAGGCTTCATCCCAGGGATGCAAGGGTGGTTCAACATACAAAAGTCCATCAATGTAATATACCATATAAACAAACAAACAAACAAAAAACACATGGTCATCTCACTAGATGTAGAAAAGGCATTTGACAAAATCCAACACCCCTTCATGATAAAGGTCTTGGAGCAATCAGGAATACAGGGAACATACCTGAACATAATAAAGGCAATTTACAGCAAGCTAACAGCCAACATCAAATTAAATGGAGAGAAACTCAAAGCAATTCCACTAAAATCAGGCTGTCTGCTCTCCCCATACTTATTCAATATAGTACTTGAAGTTCTAACCAGAGCAATAAGATAACATAAGGAGATTAAGGGGATACAAATTGGAAAGGAAGAAGTCAAGCTTTCCCTATTTGCAGATGACATGATAGTATACTTGAGTGACCCCAAAGATTCCACCCAGGAATTGATATAGCTTATAAACACCTTCAGCAACATAGCAGGATACAAGATCAACTCAAAAAAATCAGTAGCCCTCCTATATACAATGGACAAAGAAGCTGAGAAGGAAATTAGAGATACATCACCCTTTACAATAGCCACAAATAACATAAAATACCTTGGGGTAACACTAACCAAGCAAGTGAAGGACCTATATGACAAGAACTTTAAGTCCCTGAAAAAAGAAATTGAAGAAGATGTCAGAAAATGGAAAGATCTCCCATGCTCATGGATAGGCAGGACTAACATAGTAAAAATGGCAATCTTACCAAAAACAATCTACAGATTCAATGCAATCCCCATCAAAATACCAACACAATTCTTCACAGACCTGGAAAGAATAATACTCAACTTCATATGGAAAAACAAAAAAAAAAAACAGGATAGCCAAAAGAATCCTGTACAATAAAACAACCTCTGGAGGCATCACAATCCCTGACTTCAAGCTCTACTATAGGGCTACAGTAATAAAAACAGCTTGCTATTGGCATAAAAACCGACATGTGGACCAATGGAATCGAATTGAAGACCCTGACATTAACCCACACACCTATGAACATATAATTTTTGACAAAGAAGCCAAAAGGGTACAATGAAAAAAAGAAAGCATCCTTCAACAAATGGTGCTGGCATAACTGGATATCAACATGTAGAAGGCTGCAAATAGAACCATATCTGTCACCGTGCACAAAATTTAAGTCCAAGTGGATCAAGGACCTCAACATAAATCCAGCTACTCTGAACCTGCTAGAAGAGAAAGTAGGAAGTAGTCTTGAGTGCATTGGCATAGGAGTAGGAGATCACTTCCTAAATATAACACCAGTAGCACAGACACTGAGAGAAACAATCAATCAATGGGACCTCTTGAAACTGAGAAGCTTTTGTAGAGCAAAGGATACGGTCAACAAGGCAAATCGACAGCCTACAGAATGGGAAAAGATCTTCACCAACCCCACATGTGACAGAGGACTGATATCCAGAATATATAAGGAACTCAAGAAATTAGACATCAAAACAACCAACAGTCCAATTAAGAAATGAGCTTTAGGACTAAACAGAGAATTCTCAACAGAGGAAACTCAAATGGCTGAAAGACATTTAAAGAATTGCTCAACATCCCTAATCATCAGGGAAATGCAAATCAAAACAACTCTGAGATACCACCTTACGCCTGTCAGAATGGCTAAGATCAAAAACACTGAAGACACTTTATGATGGAGAGGATGTGGAATTAGGGGAACTCTCCTCCACTGCTGGTGTGAATGCAAGCTTGTACAACCACTTTGGAAATCAATATGGTGCTTTCTTAGAAAATTGGGAATCAATCTCCCCCAAGATCCAGCTATACCACTCCTGGGCATATACCCAAGAAATGCTCAATCATACCACAAAAGCACTTGCTCAGCTATGTTCATATCAGCATTGTTTGTAATAGCCAAAACCTGGAAACAACCTAGATGCCCTTCAACTGAAAAATGGATAAATAAATTGTGGCACATATACATAATGGAATACTACTCAGCAGAGAAAAACAATGACATCATGAGGTTTGCAGGCAAATGGGTGGATCTAGAAAAAATCATCCTGAGTGAGGTAACCCAGACTCAGAAAGACAAATATGGTATGTACTCAATCATAGGAAGATACTAGATGTGGAACAAGGATGAATGGACTGCTACTCACATCACCAGTGAGGCTACCTGGAAAACGGGACCCCAAGAAAGACACGGAGAAATGGATGAGATCTACATGAACAGCCTGGACATGAGTGGGAGCAATGAAGGGCGAGGGTCGAGGGAAAGAGAGCGGGAGATCCCAGCTGGATCAAGAAAAGAGAGGAAGAACAAGGAATAGGAGACCATGGTAAATGAAGACCACATGAGAAAAGGAAGAAACAAAGTGCTAGAGAGGCCCACAGAAATCCACAAAGATACCCCCACAAAAGACTGCTGGCAATGGTGGAGAGACAGCCGGGACTGACCTACTCTGGTGATAGGATGGCCAAACACCCTAATAGTTATGCCATAAACCCCATCCAAGGACTGAGGAATCTGGATGCAGACATCCACGGCTAGGCCCCTGGTAGAGCGCTGGGAGTCTAATTAGTAAGAAAGAGGAGGGTTTATATGAGCGAGAATTGTTGAAACCAAGGTTGGATAAAGCACAGGGACAAATGACCAAATGAATGGAAACACATGAACTATGAACCAAAGGCTGAGGGGCCCCCAAATGGATCAGGCCCTCTGAATAGGTGAGACATTCGATTGGCTTAATATGTTTGGGAGGCATCTAGGGAGTGGTACCAGGTCCTGGGCTCGCTGCATGAGTTAGCTGTTTTCATGAAACCTGGGACTTATGCAGGGACGCTTGGCTCAATCTGGGAGGAGGGGACTGGACCTGCCTGGACTGAGTCTATCAGGTTGATCCCAGTCCTTGGGGGAGACCTTGATCTGGAGAAGGTGGGAATGGGGGGTGTGCTGGGGGGAAGGGGAGGGGACAGGTAGGGAGAGAACAAGGGAATCTGTGGCTGTTATGTAGAACTGAATAGTATTGTAAAATAAATTTAAAAAAAATAAATAAAAAATAAAAATCCCCTTTATAAAAGTGGGCCTGGAGAGATAGCTCAGTGGTTAAGAGCACAGCCACTCTTACAGAGGACCTAGATTCAGTTATTAGCACCCATATAGCAGCTTATAACCATCCTGAACTTGAGTTTTTGGGGATCCAATACCCTTTTCAGGCCTTGAGGGCAACAGGCATGCAGACAGTGAAAAATATCCCTACATACAGACATCATCTCATACATCTAAAATAAAAGTAACAAGAAAATATTTAAAATCTAAAATAAATGAAAATAGCCTTTTAAGTATCCACATTATTGCAAATACTAGGCCATGGAAATAGGGCATTTTCATTGAGTGAGATTATCCTACCATCATCAAGCTAAATAATTTTCCACTTAGAAGATAATGCTTTTGCAAGCTACATTTGTCATGTCAACATTTTCATCAGGTATTTTCTATGCCTCAGTGGAGATTTATCCAGAACACATCTTGGGATATAATCAACTTATAAACTTAAAATATTAGAAATATTTTCTTACTTTATATTATTAGGAGCTAAATTTTAAGATTTTATGAAAATAACACTTATTTGTTTATGATCAATTTAAATTTCTGTATGCTAACAATACAATGATTATATCTAATTAAACTATTATTAGCAATTAACATCATCTTGCTTTACTACAATCTAGACTATTGATGTTTGAATTATTAAGAAGTTTTGGATACATATTTATTAACACATGAATATTTAATTAAGAAAATCTCCCCATGCAGTGGTGGCATACGCCTTTAATCTCAGCACTGCAAAATCCACACTAGGACTCTAAATACATTTCAAAGTAAACATCTTACTGTGGATATTGGGAAGAATGCATGCTGGAGACCAGGGAGCACAATTTCACTTGTACCACATATATGCAGAATAAGGAGATAGGCTAAAGTTAAATTTACATAACAATCTTGAAATGTGCAGGCAGATGCTAAGTAGGAAGTCACTACAAGGTGCCATATAACTAAAAGATATTTCTCCAAAGCATTGAAGGTCTAGAGTGACTCTGACTGATTAATTTCAGTATACACCTTTGGAATGTATATTTTTAAGGGTAGAAACTTAGTGTATAACAGCTCTTTCTCAAATGGCAATTTATGAACATTTACGGGGCTCTTACCAGAGCTGTACAGTGAAGTTCAATTGTATCTACAGGAGGTGCAGGAGAGCTATGGATGTCAATATGATACCAGATTTTTAAAGTTTTAACCTTCTCATCTGAAAACAAAACAAAACAAAACAAAAACTAAAGATACAACAACAAACAAGCGTTTCTTAATATAGGCTTCAGAATCCTATACAAATATGAAATCCATATACATACCATTTTCGAACTTACTCTTCTATATTTTTCCCTTTTTCCTTGCACTCACTAAAGCACAGGATGGCATTAAACTCTCATAATCCTTATGCCTCAGAGTCCCAAATGCTGGAACTATAGGCATGTACGACCATGGCTGGCATCCTGGCATCTATGTCACTTTTCTTGGACTTCTCAGGAAATCTAAGAATACCAGGAGGTTCTTTCATTACAGTGGTGAGCAGTAAGAGAAGCCCCATTATGTATGGCCAGGCAAGTAGGCAATGCTCTTGGTTTTATGCCTGTTCCAGTAACTCATTCATTTCCCCAGCATAGTAAACTTAAGAAGCTTTTAAGTCAAGCATTAATGGTCTAAACGAAAAATACTTTACTCTACCTTCTAAAACATTCATATACTGATACCAAGAAACATCTAAATAATGCATTGCAATGAACAGTTCATTGGTAGTCATATAAGAATTTAAATTAAGGAAAGGTTCAGGAGTATTAGGCCCAGGTACCATGGGAGTTTTAAAAATTCTTGCAATTTAACTCAAAGAAAGCTAGAAAGATGGTTAGGTGAAGTAGTGAGATGATATTTATGTCAGCATTGCCCGTTTTACTTTAGAGCAGAAAATTCTGCCTCTGTTGATATATAGACTCTGGCACCAAAACTTAAATCTTGATCAGCCAAAAAGTCCCTTCAGAGAGAGGTTCTGTACTTGCATCAAATTCATTCTCTTTCTGTCCATTTTTTCCATCTGCATAGCTTCTCGTTTCTGGATTCTTTGGTTTTCTAGTGCTGAGCTACCTCAGGGCGAAGAGTGAATTGTACACACAGTCACAATAATATTGTGTTTAAAAGTTTTCAAGAACTAGCTTCCCAGCACTCGGGAAGCAGAGCCAGGTGGATCTCTGTGAGTTCGAGGCCAGCCTGGTCTACAGAGCGAGATCCAGGACAGCCAGAGCTACATAGAGAAAACCTGACTCGAAAAAACCAAAACCAAACAAAAAAAAAAAACTTTCAAGAACTATGATTCTAGATTGAATTACATAGTTAAGTTACTAACTCCTTTCTCCTCAGTTTATCTGTGAATTAGGGGCTCACAATAATGTTATTATCAGTGTCTGTCTCTTCTGAAATCTCCATGGCACTGCAAAGTATTGTGTTAAAAGACACTTTTTGTGACCTCATGTGACAATGAATGACATACAGTGCTGTATACATTACACAGTTCCATATTTTATTGAACTACCCCAGTCTATGCTATTTTGTACTGCAGTATATTGTCTTGTACTCCAGCTCATTCAAATACCTAGCTATCATAAAATACATAAAATAAATGGATCTGAGACACATTTAGAACTGTAAGTTAGAGAGTGAAGGAAATAGAGGAATTCCAGATAAGTTCTTTACTGGCTGGCCTAGAACTTTCTGTGTAGACAAGGTTGACCTTAAACTAACCTAGATCTGCCTGCATCTGCTTCTAAAGTGCTGGGGTTAAATGCATGGATCATTAACACACTTAGCCAAATAGGTTAGGTTCTTATTGGAGTTTTTATCTGAATCTGTCAAATGTTAATGGACTAGAGTTTATTAGTCCACTTATTAATGGACTAGAGTTTATTATTATTAGAGTTAATGGACTATAAGTTTATTAGCATGCATAATATTTGGGAAATACAATACCACATTTCCTATCTTTTTGTCTAAAATTTTAAACAGCTTATAACTAATACAAGAAAAATTAGATCCGGTAAGTATATACAATATACACAGTCAAAATTACATTAACGATGTCTAGTCCATTAACATTTGACAGATTCAGACAAAAACTCCATGCTGTGGGATGGTCTGTATGTTAAATTTCTCTGATTGGTCAATAAATAAAACACTGGTTGGCCAGTGGCCAGGCAGGAAGTATAGGTGGGACTAACAGAGAAGAGAATTGGAACAGAAAGGCAGAGAGAGACACTTCCAACCGCCGCCATGACAAGCAGCATGTGAAGATGCTGGTAAGCCACAAGCCACATGGCAAGGTACAGATTTATGGAAATGGATTAATTTAATCTATAAGAACAGTTAGCAAGAAGCCTGCCACGGCCATACAGTTTGTAAGCAATATAAGTCTCTGTGTTTACTTGGTTGGGTCTGAGCGGCTATGGGACTGGCAGTTGACAGAGATTTGTCCTGACTGTGAGCAAGGCAGGAAAACTCTAGTTACAATTTTATACACACACACACACACACACACACACACACACACACACACACACACAGAGAGAGAGAGAGAGAGAGAGAGAGAGAGAGAGAGAGAGAGAGAGAGAGAGATTCTCTCTGATTTTAACATACAATGTAATTAATTGCACATGTAACACACAGGTGCTCTATATGTGTGTTGAGGGAGGTTGTATATGTGTATGATATGTGTCATGTGTGTGTGCACATGCATGTGGGTAGGAACAGAGACAGGAAAGAGAGAAGAGAAACAGACAAATAGAAGACATCTATTTATTGCTCCTACTTTTTTAAAGAATTGCAATACAAATTCATTCAATAGAAATGCAGTTGGAATGTATTGTATGAGGGGAGAATAAAGAAAAAGAAAACAAAAAGAAAGAAATAATCTTCTTGGTATACACCTTTGCTTTGAGAATTTTGCATCTTTTGGATCCTCTCTAACACCCTATTAGAACCCTGATACTCACACAACTCATTTTCCAGGAAACACACTCTATTTCAATTCTTTACTAATACATTCTTCTTCATACTTCTAAAAATATGTTTCACAATGTTTAAGCTTTATAAGAAAAAAATATGATTAAGTTTGTTTGATAAGAGAAAGACTGCTATCATACCCTATATTGAAAAGAAAATTGTACTACAATATTAAGACAATATACACATAAATATCTTATCAGAAACTTAGTATATATTCCTTATTTAATAACACAAAAGTGGGTAAAGCTTAGCACCAATGCAAAGATAAACAATCTTTGTGGTGAGGTATAATAATCTTGTTATTTAAGAGCAGCACAAATTCAGAAAATAACCTATATAAAATTAAATCTGAAATAATGCAATATTCTGACAGGCATATACAACACAAGTTGTGATATGTATGATGCACTTAAAATGTATATTTAATTTAAAGCCAAAGGATGATCAGAATTTTCATAGTACAATAACAAAACTCACTATCATAAGTTTACCTGAGTATTCCTCAAAAATAATGGTAGATGGATCTGATGGTGTTTCCTGAGAAGAGATATCTTTCTCCGGATCTGTGTCCTCCTGAGAATCTTCCTCATCTCTGCTCTTAACGGAAAACGTAATTGCACCTGTAACACATAGGTAGGTACAGAATGTAAGTTACACAGTAAGGAGTTTCTGAAACAGTTAGTCTCAGACATCAAAGTTACTATGAATTACATACCAAACATATATGATAGTACCAGAGCTAAATATGATGAAGCTATAAAACAATTTAATGGAAATCTCAAGGGAACATTAACAAATCCTTATTAGTTGCTTTTCAGCAGAATTCCTATAATAAGAAAAATTGGCCAATAATTAGTCTGCATTAGCTTTCAGTAACTTAGTGATCCTGGATGATTGTGTTTATCTATTTTGTCCTTAGACATTTATAACATTTCTACTTATTATCTCATTTACAAACTATTTTCTTTTCTATAATTGCAAATTGCATAGTATTCCAAGTTTAATTTTTCCCATAAACATCTGAGACATAAAATATTTTGCAGTCATAAAATTGTAACTGCTGAAACTTCCATTGTAATTTTTGTTATGTTAAATTGGACACATTCAAAATTGGCAGTAATATTAAAAACTGTGGTTAATATATTTATATTTGGAATATAATTCAGAAATTACTGTGAACATTCAGTATCAGCATAGGATAAACAATGTTTTCACACTATCCATGTGTTCCCAATCATGCATCATAATCAAATAGTCTAGCTAGTGCCTATAAATACTATATTAATGGATTTAGTAGAATTCTACTACATATAAAGACAAGTATAACTTACATAAAACCTCAAATTTTTCTTAGGTTTTTACTTAATATTGAATTGAAGAATTATGTATTCTTGGAATGTAGTTTCCTTGGAGAAAGTTTTTAGAGAGCCAATCATCTTGTAACAAAATAAAATGATATATGAACATAAAAGATATTTAAAATAAAATGTACATATCAAACAATTAGTGCAGTGAAAGTACTCTAGAGACAGCATCTTTACTCATATCCTTATTATTCCTGGTTGATAGAGAGTGGCAGAAAGTATGATAACACTGTCCACATTGCTCCTGGACAGGATAAAGAAGTGACTAATATGGAAAAAAGTATTTTCACTTGTTTGGGTATTGAGAGTGAGAGTTACTGATAACAAAAGACCATGGAGTATACAGCATTGACAACTAAAGTTCAGAAGGTCAACCTATCAGAACTAAGGGTTCTGTTAGAGGAAACCATCATGCAATGTGTTATGAAATTACTGACTTTGAATACACTGGCTGTCTCTTGTAAACTTCTTGTGCAATAACAGCTATGATTCTCCCCATTTACCATGCATTTCCATGTAATGTGTACATGTAATCTCATTAAAACATCTCAATCTATGGGCACACATAATTGTGGATAGTCTAGAGGATGGTTTCTTATTTAACTGTACAATTTTCCATTCATTCTACACACCAAAGATCCCCCTCTTCCCTCCTCCTGCCCTGCCAGCCTCCCCCTCCCAACTCACACCCTCATCCACCCCACAAGAAGGCAAGGCCTCCCATGGGGAGGCACACACAGTAGAGGAAATTTCAAGCCCTTCCCCCTACTTCAAGGCTGCCAGATGTGTCCCATCATAGGTAGTGGGCTCCAAAAATCCCACTCATGTACCAGGGATGGATTCTGATCCTACTGCCAAACCTCCTGCAAGAGATCAAGTAAAAATTCTAGCACAGATTCAGAAGCTTGAGCATTCTTCATCCCTAACTGATGAGCTTTGGACTGCTGATGGCTTCTGGGGTGAAAGGAATTAGTTTTATTGAGAAGTGTGTTTTCTGGCAGCTTAATCATGCTCTACTGTTAGAATTGATCATCGCTACCCACTTGCCTTCTAGACCCACTGGATTACTAAGATCACTGATAATAAGAGTAAATTTTATCTTACTATATCAAGCATGTGTATGCTACAAAGTAAATCAACTATTATGACAAGAAATTATACAAAATTGGTCCTCTGAATTAGTTTTCTAACGCAATAGTTAGAGCATCTTAGGAACTAACTTAAGGTAAGGTCTTCCACAACTATACTGTATTTACAGATACTGTGTCTACTCTCAGCTTGTATCGCCTGTATCTACCTGCCATTATATGTACCTGACCACTCTATCTATCCACTTCAAGTACATGGAGCATAAAATATAAATAAATCACTGTACATTATTTTAGAGACAGTTTCAGGCCACAAGGCCAAGAAGAACACTTTGCATTCTTAAAGCATATTTTTGGTTGTGGTGCTATGAACATAAATGGAGGGCATTATATATGCTACTCAGGTATTCTACCTCTTGGCTACAACCCTAGCCTGTTTATGATTGATAATTCTTAATGCATTTAAATGAATTCAATTCAATAAATTGTATTTGTTATAGCCTTCTACTGAAACTTTATCTTTGGTATAATCCTAACACTTAGAGGAATATGAAGAAGCATTAGTAGACCACTTCAATAAGATATACAATATGATTATACCTAGGAAAATCTGCATATATTTCTAGCTATATGTCATTCTGCATTCCATTCACATACTTATTCCATAACATTAATTTATTTTTTGATTTACATGAACTACGTTCACTGTGTTTCCACTAATGTTGTTGCAACTGTTTGGATATCTTCCCCAATCACACTAACTGATAAAAGTCCCAGCACATACATTAAGGTCCTGATCAAACCATTACCCTCTATTGAAGCTGATTAATATTCCCACTTTGGGAATAATGTTTCTTCCCATTTTCTGCTTCCTGTGCCTATAATTAAAATTTCAATGTATCAAATTATAGACTGATTTATAGATATTTAGACCCACAATGAGATATAAATTCATGGAAGTCAGGAGGCATATCATATCTATCATTATATGCTATATGTTATGGTAAAGCACACAACAATTAACAAACCTGTGTCCTAGCTTTAGCCAAAACAAAAGATCATACAGTCAATGTGCTGAGGCACTCAGGTGACTCATGAAATATGACTAGCAAAACCATGTTCTGAAAATTTATAGCCTCACTAACATCAACAAAATGATTACATACAGGAAAGGCATATTAAATATAATTATTTAACCCTTTTCATAGCTTGAATAATTTAAAGTCTTTGGACAAAAAACTTTTACAGTGTGTTACATTTATTTATTATTATTTGAGTACAAGTGTATTGTGTGAGTACAAATATGCCACAGTGAGTGTGTGAAGGGCAGAGGACAAGATTCAGTAGGTTCTCTCCTTCCATCACAGGGATCACAGGGATTAAACTGAAGTCATCAGGCTTGGAGCAAGGGTTTTCATATGTTAAGACACCTCAATGGCTTCTACAAATGATTTGTTTGGTTGTATGTATTAATTTACTTTTCTGTGTTTGTGTGAGAGAGTGGTGGGGGAGGGAGAGGATACAGAATGTGTGTGCATGCCTGCATGAATGTGTGTGTGTGTGTGTGTGTGTGTGTGTGTGTGTGTGTGTGTGTGTGCTTGCATTTCTCTTCTTTGTATTTTTTGTGAGATTATCTATTGCCTTTGTTTTCATGAGTGTAGTTTACTTCCTTTGGTTGAAGTTTTCCTTCTAGTACCTTCTGTAGGGCTGGATTTGTGGACGGATATTGTTTTAAATTTGATTTATCAAGAAATATCTTGTTTTCTCCATCTATGTCAATTTAAAGGACTTTTTTTTTGTTAAGGAATTTATAAGCATTAAATGATATTCAAGGGTTTGTGGTTCCCTTTCATAATCAACAAAATTCATAGTTTTCTATACAACAGGAAATTAAGAATTATTATATTTTATAAAAATACATATGCATTTGTATAAGAGTGTGTAGCTTCAACAACACAATTTGCAAAGTGAAATGATAAGTTTATTATGTACTAAGAGCCTATCTTTGAAAAAGGAAAAGAAATAAATAATTTGAAACTTATGAACAATTTATTTTCTTTTATTGAAATTATAAATTAAAATTGTAAAATTAAGGAAATCTACTAAGCAGTATGATTTAAAATGTGAAAAAGAAAAAAGACAATCAGATTGAAACTTGAAATTAAAATTTCCTATCATTTCACATTTTCTGGTTTATCTCCAAAAGTAAAATAAATTACTTCATTGAGAGGTTTGCAATAGGGTGATACTTTCCAATTTTATCATATTTTAATAGGCCCTTTGCAGAGATAGTCTTTATCAAGGCAAACAGGGATAAGAAATCAGTACTTGCAGAGAACAAATGATGATAAGCACTTAATACACTTAATAATAATAAGCTTAATACACTTCTAACATTATGTTTATTGAATATATAAACAATCTTCTCAGTGGGATAATTCTGCTCATGTATCACTGGTAACTTTATATAAATGAATATTTTATTAGAGATAAAAAATACTTTATACATACTAAACATTAACTCTATTTCTATATGTTAATTGAGTACATGTAGAAGGTTTATAATACCCATTCCTATAGTATCAAAGGCATTATCGTAGAATACCTTAGAGTTCATATACTGGTAGTGTTATTTGAAAGTATCTCCTAAGTTTCAAATATAAACACCATTAACTAAGTATTCAACTTCTAGAAATTTCTTCTACAGATAGAGTTGAACTTGCCAAGATAAAATAATACTTGTCATAAAATGCATTCCCTGAAACTCTATTTGGATAAAGAGTGCAATGACAAATTAAGCTTTCCCTCTTATCATTTACTCAAAAGAACCATATATGATGGTTAAATTTATTATTATCATATTTCCTTCCTGGCAATGTAACTAATAATAACATTTTATTAAAGATTTTATACCTCTGAAATCTCCACGTTTCCAAGGGCATACATGGAGAGTGTATGGAATTGAGTTGTCAGGTTCTATGGTGATATAGGAATTTCCCCACACTATTTCTAGATCTGAAGTTACCTAGAAAAGTGGATTGGAAAGTAAGAATTAGGTAATGTCAATAAGAAAATATATTCTTTGTTTTATCATGTTCCACTACTTTATATGAGTTAATGTCATAAGCTTCTGCATAAAAATGTATTCTAATTTAATTACTTCAATCAAACTTATTGATTTTCATTGAAATGGAAGTCAGAAAATTGCTTTATTCAAGAAAAGGAAAAAAACTGAGAAGAGGCTTAAGGAAAAAAAACTGAGAAGAGGCTTAAGGAAAAAAAAACTGAGAAGAGGCTTATGGAAAATCAGAACAAGGGAAATAATTTTTGCAGAAAAGAAATGTTATTTTCTGTTGGTACTTAATTATTGATGATCAGAAAATATCAGTATCTTTTATAGATGGCATGAAATTTTTAGTGGAATTTGATGTACAAGAAATAGAACTATTTTGGTGAATTTGCATGTTAGTAATAACACAGTATATGAAGAATATTTAAGCAGAATTTTGGCACAACATTGATTAAAGTTTCAGTTAATTGTGTCTCTCTATATATGTCTATTATGATGAATTCATAATAATTAAATCTAACACTTTAAAACATTTTAGAGACTTACATTTTCATTTTATTTATGTGTAAGTATGTGTGTCTATGTGTGTATCTACTCCACAGCTACTGATCTAAATTTCGTGAGTTCCCACTAGTTTGGTTTGGTTATCTCTGTAGGTTTCCCCATCATGATCTTCTCTCTCTTTGACTAGACTCCTAGAGCTCGGTTACAAAATGATTTAAATAGAAGATAAAACACTTGAATATAAATGGAATTGTCTTTGATTGTGAAAAGAACTTTTTTGGGGGGGTTTTCAAGACAGGGTTACCCTGTGCAGATTTGGAGTCTGTCCTGAAACTCACTTTGTAGACCAGACTTTCCTTGAACTCACCCTTTATGTTTTCATTTGTTTCTAAAACAAAAAAAAAAAATTAAGTACTATTATCTTCTCAAGGCCTCGATGTTAGGCCTTATAATATGAATAAAACATGGATATAAAACATTGTCCCTGAGCTGATATGGTACATCTGCCTAACATGCACAAAGCCCTGGCTGTGAGAAAGTGAGAGTTAAGAGAGATAGGAAAGAAATGGTAGAAGGAATAGGGAGGGAAAGGTAAAGTAATGGGCAAGGTAAAGGGGAGAGGAAGAGAAGAGAGGAGAGAGAGAATATGAATATATTACACTCACACTGTGAAGAACAGTAAACAGGACAGTAATGTGTGGTGAGGAAAAGATATATCAGGGACTACAGATGACATCCAGAAGTTAAGAGATGACACGGAAGGGTATTAGTTCGTTGACAAGAGGAGATTTTAGCTTATAATATTTACTACAAAGAATATTCTTTGAAATCTAGCAAGAAGTAAACCAAAATATATATATATATTTGATATTTAAAAGGAGCATAGGACAAGCACAGGGAGTTTCCACATTTATGTCTTCTCCTCTCAAGTTGAATGTAGGCCCTACAATTGATGGATGAGGAACACATTGGAGACATTACAATTTGTAGGTTAAAACTAAGAGTTGGATTTTGATTTTATTTTCAGTGCTGAGGATTAAACTCAGAGTCTTCTGCAGATTGAGCACAGATTATCCCCAATGACCTATGCCTTTTCCACCAACACAGTGGCATATGCTTGCAATTCCTGCATTTTGAAGATTAAGATTGGAAGATCTTGAGTTTGAGGTTAGCATGGACTACAAAGAGATACCCTATTTTAAAATATTAAAAAAAATAATTTTGCTTCTACATTTTCTTGAAACTATCTTGAAATTTGTCCTATCAAAAAAGGACTAAAAAATAGAAAACAAAGTAAAAACAACAGACTTGTTTGATGCTAACCCCATTTAATAATTAAAATTAAATTATTAGCTACTGGAATAACAAAAATGGAGAACTATAACCATTTCCCTATGTGCCACTGCTTTACATCATTAGGTAAAATTGTTTTAAAATTTTCACATGATTAACATATTTCATATAATTTAAAGTGTATTCAGAAGGAAGTATTTTCTTACTAAAAATGTCTTACCTTAAATGTCAGGAGACTTTTAGTATAATTAGGCACTATTATGGACTTATCTGTCACATTTCCCACTATGCAGTTTATAACAATATGATCCAAGGCCAGGGGTTTTGTCCCAATCCCATCTATTTCAACGATGTGTGCCATACCATCTACTTCATTTTGTAAAGTAAGTTTACCCTAAGATAAACAAGACAATTTTCAACTCTCAAACAGTCAGCAGTCATAATTCAATACCAAACAATCGCTCATCCTATTCATCTTGAGTCTCAGCACCAAAGCGTGGTTGTAAGAAACTGTTCTCTTATTTCCAGTTCACATAAAATTATTTTATTAAACAACGAATGCACTAATGAAATGCTCTTAATTTTTATCTTTCTGGACACTATTCATTATATATAAGCATTCTCACACATAGCAATAATTTACCACCTTATCAAAGAAAAATTGCTAAGGGACAATTTTCTGATGTAGAACAATGATTTTATATCATGGAGCACACTTTCTGAAAATAACATAGATATAAATATTCATAGACAACAGCATTGGGGCATGAAAAATATTGGCCTAAACATTTTAAGTAAAACTGTCACGTTTACAGAATATACAAATTGTTAGTCAACGTTTATAGAATTACACTGACTGCTATCTATACATTTGTTCATTTAAATATTAATAATGTAAGGAAGAATCCATGGTTTCATACCATAATTTCACATTCCAAAATGGGTTTGAATGTCAAAGGATACTGCATAGTTTCACCAGGGCCAACATGTAAAATTGGAGGTCCATAAAACCACTCTCCTTCTATTTTAACTAGAAATTTCCAAGGTTTCTTCGTTTCATTTTTCTAAAATATGGAAACAGACATATGTTAGAAGAATGATGTTAGCAAAACTGAATTACATACTAAGTCCTATTTCTTAAGTCATGGAAAATACAATTAAGTTGGGCATGGTTATGCAAGTACTCTAGTATAAGCATGTGTATCCTGGAGTTCCACAGCAGCCTGGGATATATTTTTAATTTCAAGGCCAGCCTAACCCACATAGTTAGACCCAGTTGCAAAAAGTCAAGGATTGGATATATGGTCAGTAGTAGAGCAGTTACCAAGCATGCACAAGAATTAAAAAAAAAAGTTCCAGCAGGGAAAGGGGGAATAGAGAGATGAGATGGGTTTGGAAGAAGTATAGAATCAACTAAATGAAAATCACAGAATGGAAACACGTAAGGAAAATCACACATATCTCTGCAGGGTAGTTTAATTATTTTTAAATAATAATAATAATGCAGTTGTCAGAATTAGTATTTGATTAAAATACTTCAATTATTATGAATTATTCCATGTGTTCTAGAATACAAATTTGGAAATGACATTAAAAAAACAACAACTTGTGAACAACTCTTAAAGACTACCTGTATTTTTTAAGTAATAACAGAAACATTGCCTGATTGCATTATTTAATATCTAGAGAAATTAATTTGTTTGGCTTACTCAAGACCAAATTATGATAATTTATGACAAATGGCCAATTTAACAATGGTGAAATGATCCTAGATGATACAATTTATTACTGATCAAGAAAAATAAAAGGTGATAAATTTTTCAGATCACAGAGGTCATATGTCTATCAGAATAGATATTTGTGCATCAGTCTGACTTGGTCATGTCTTTAGTAATTAAAGGAGCAAAACTAATTACTCTGAATACAGAAATTCTCCTAAAATTAAAATACCTACTTCTAAGCTGTATTGCCACTTTGTCTAACAGGGGACAATGTTTTTTCTTAGTACCTATAAACCCATCTTAGTTAAAATCAACAGAATTTGGAGTAGTGATTGAGTCTGTATCTTAGCACGGTGTTTTCAGGAGAAAGAAATAACTTTTATTGGGTATTTGATGAGAGTTTAAGGATATCTAAGGCACATTTTTAAGCAAGTAGGTTCAACAGAAATGATGCTTGGTTTGTAATTGAATTTATATTCAGGAAGAAATCGAGAAAAAAAATTTCCAGCCTAAAATACAATTGTAGTAAAGAAATCTCCTGATCTATGTAATGGGTACTAAAAATTTAGATATTTTTAGATTGTCTATCTTAGTTATAGCCTTCTATAGGAATAATCATACTGGGAAAAGAAACTGTTCACCCCTACAAGCTGTGGCCTCTGATTCTAGGAGAAATGCTTATTCAGTCCAGCACAAGTAACAGGGGTCCACAGCTAAATGTAAAAATGCTATTATATCTTTTTTATGTATTTGTAATACTGCACAGACAAGGTAGAAATAGATAAGAAATAGTTCTTTCTCTAGTTTTACATTATATATTTAGAGAGATATGATGTAATTTCCTCTTAAGGTTTAGTACTTATACAGAGCCATGTATTATGGCCAGAAGCCCCAGGAAAACATGAAAATAGTCACAAAAAATAGGTTTCACTTACTATTGGGATATGCTGTGTAAGGGGTTCAAATGCTGGTGTTTTAAACAACAATTCAGCCTCTGGTTCTTCTTCATTTACTATACCTTCAATTACATACACACGCACATCGTATCTTGATAACAGCAAAATTTTACAAGGGTATCGTCCAGGCCCAAGGGGAGCAAATCGTAAAGGAATTGAAACAGTTCCTTCTAAAGCTAGTAAAATAATTTAAAAATAGTAGTCATTTTAAATATTGTAAGACCTAAAATTTGGCATGCAATATTTAATATTATTCTGTGAAATTGAATCTACTTAAAATAGACTAGGTATCTCTAATGTTACATATTCTGTCTAACTCCTATCACACAATCTTACATTTGAATGAGAGAAGGCATCTTGCATACTTTTGTGGAAGAGAACCACCATTCTAAAAAGTAAATAGGCTTTCCATGTTTTGAAAGATATCACTATACTGCTTTATTCTTACATTTTGGATGGAAAATCTGGGCAAGAGGAATGAGTATTTCAAGGGATTTTCAGTGTCCAACATCAAATTAATTTGAAATATTTAATTGGTCATAACCAGTTAAATGGCTCCATTTAACTCAGTGAATAAATGAAGAGGATATATGAATGATCCAGTTTTAACCTCACATATTTTTGTGACCTTAGGGTTCTCTAATCCCAATATTTTGCGACTTCTCCATTTGATATAAATACCTCATAACTAATGACTAGCATTAACGTGAAAGCTAAGGTCATTCTTATGATTATATTATAATTTAAATCATTAAGTGCAGGAATCTAAAGAATAAAGGGTTAAACTCTTTCCCTCCAAATCTAAAAAAATCATTGTGTCAATAGAATTCAAAAAAATATTGTGTTTTAAAAGATTTATTGAAAAAAATTGTTTCTTTGCCTTAAACATCCCAAGTGACAATCATGTTGTAAAGGACAGGCTGATTCTGTTGTGTGTGTGTGTGTGTGTGTGTGTGTGTGTGTGTGTGTGTGTATGTATGGGTATGTCTGTGCGTGTTTGTGTCTGTGTGTGTTCCCTTAGAAGTAAACCATTTCTTTCCAAAACAGAAATATATTTCCAACATTGTGCTGCTGTAGAACTGTTCTTTTATTTTAGATATGTCATCCAGTTCTACAATGTAATCCAAGCACTGCAAGCAATGCCCAGACTTCTCTTCATTGTCTCCTACTCTCCCACATTACGTTCAGTGATTATTTCTCACACTATTTGTTTTTAAGACATAGTCTGTGTTTCCTTTGAGATACACATGCTTAAATTCAAGAAATAGAGATTTCTATCTATGGCACATGATTTTCAATCTTTCAGTCATCTCTCCTACCTACACGCACACAAACACACACACACACACACACACACACACACGCACACACACACGGAATAGAGGCTAAATGATAGCCCTACATAGATCCCAACTGCATTGATGCTTCAAGTACTTGAGACATTACTATAATTTACAACCCAAAGAAATTTAATCCTTTCTACAATATCTTCATGAGACTTTTCCTTAGCTCTATTTTCATGCTGATTGACTGAAGGATTGTAGAGTAATAATGAATGTCCACCATGAGGAAGCCAGGGAGAAAGATTAAGTGTGTTAGCTGAAATATTCACAAGCTTGAGCATGAAAACCATTGCCATTTGTGTTAGGGCTGATGGAGGGAGGAAAACTGATTAGGGCCCAAATATCCTGTGCTGGTAACTCTCTCATACAAAACTCTGAGTCCAAAATTCTACAATTACTCTTCATCTTCAAGGTGGTAGAAAGTTCTACTTGTCAACAGAGAATGGCCCAGTGTATTCTCTATAAAAGTGTGTTAGTTTTGTTTACAAATTTTGAGTATTAGAAAAAGGCATGTGAGATTCCATTTTTACTTTTGAACTGACCAAAAATGCAGTATGGACCAACCATGACTTAAGAGCTTGAATGAATTTGGAGAATCATGTAACACACTAATTGCTTCTAGTAACCAAAGTAATATGAACGTTAGTACTATTTTATTCAAGATAATTTGTACAATATTTAACATAAATCTCATTACAAAAATATATAAAGCTTGGGTTTGCCTACTTAAAATCTGATGCTCCCATTCACATCTATAGTTTTCCTATGGAAAAATAGAGAAAAAGTCAGGATTTCAAAAATCCCAAATTCATTATAGAGTACAACTTGACAAACTAATTTACTTAATTTTCCATGATATAAAAGTGCATCAAACATGGGAGTGATCAAGTAACATATTAAGTTACTTTTACCTTCTAGCTAATTTTTAGCTATATTACTCCCAAAGAGTAAACACAAGCTCTTCATTTGAAAATGAGCTACTGAATGTGAAAAACTACACTTACATACTAATTAATACCCAAATATCTGTCAAAATATTTTTATTGAACATCAATCTATGAAAATTAATTTGACAGAGAACAGCTGATCAATTTATTAACCATACTTCCAAAAACTCATGGAAATTTCAAGTCACACGTGCTAATTGAAATTCTGTCCTTTCCAGTTCTTTAGTTATGTTCTTATAGACAGAAGATCATCTGTCTTACAAGTACATCAGTAAATAAAGCGACAGTTTCATTGTGTTTTAACATCTTTTCATTACTGAATTTCCTGATTTCATAAAGAATGAAAATTGACTACATATTCCATGTTAACTAATAGCTCTATTGACAGATATAGATTAATATTACTAATTCAAGGAAATTTTTTTTTCTGAAATGACATGCTACACTGAATTTGATGACACCAAACATATAGAAATACTCGCGGGGCAGTGGTGGCGCATGCCTTTAATCCCAGTACTCAGGAGGCAGAGGCAGGTGGATCTCTGTGAGTTTGAGGCCAGCCTGGTCTACAGAGTGAGTTCCAGGACAGAGAAACTCTGTCTGGATAAACAAAAAAAAAAAAAAAAAAAAAAAAGAAAAAAAAAAAAAAAGAAAAGAAAAAAGGAAGAAGAAGAAGGAAGGAAGGAAGGAAGGAAGAAAGAAAGAAAAAGAAAGAGAGAGAAGAAGAGAAGAGAAAGAAAGAAAGAAAGAAAGGAAGAAAGAAAGAAAGGAAGAAAGAAAAAAGATAAAAGAAATACTCAATAACATTATTTTCATGAACCTCTAGCAACTCTATAGTAACTATTCAAATGTGAGCTCTCAGCTTGCTGCTTAGCCACCATGCCTATCTGCCATGAGCTAGGAGTCACTAACAACATTATTCTATATCCAGTGTTCATGAGATTTATCCATGTTTACCAATTACTTTACCAAACATTGTGCATGGATTCTAAGGTTTCTTTCTTTCTTTTTTTTTAAATAAATTCAGTTTTCTTAGCCTACAATTAAATCTTTCTTTAGTTTCATTAACAATTACCTGTGTTTTAAGCTGTCTCAATTTCATTGTTAGGTTTAAATGTTTTGAATCATCCTTCAATGGTAGCTTAGTAGGACAAAATATATCTAGATTGGCTATTCATTTGCATCTTTCTATTTTTCTTATAATTCTAAAATTAAGGGAGATATATCCTTCTTAAATGATTATTTGTACAAGTTCTTCTATAACGCAGACTTAAATGTACAGTAAGATCAACATACAGATTTGAGGCCAACTGTCTGCATTACACGAGTATCTACCTAGCACTGACCCACTTATAATAAACATCCATGGAAATGGTCCATTAGATGACCTCTATCTTCTGGTTACTTGATCAATTCCAGCCCCATCAATTGCTTATACCACAACTGATGTAGATGCTTCCCGTCTCTGCCACCACTCTCACCACCACCTTGACTACCACGACCATATAGTGCCACAGGATCGCAGACTTCCTTGATAGGATCATTTGGGTACAATTCTCCCACAGTTATAGTTATTTTAAGTCCAGATTTTTTTCAAGAGGAATGCAACAGTAGTAATAAGAGATTGCTAAGCATTATACACATCCAGTCCTTTCAAAGCAATTACTATACATTCATTCAACAGAAAAATAGTTTGGGATTCCTTTGATGAGTGTGAAAGTATTCAACTAGGAAGTGGCAAATATTCAGCATTCTCATAGGTACACATTAAATAAGTTTCTGATTATTTCTTCTTTGCACATAAATTACGTTTTAATTGGGCTTGAGACAACAAAGGACAAAAAACGTATTTCTAGTCTGGTCACATCGGCTGAATAATTACTGGCAATTCCTCACAGGACTCATACAAATGGTTTATTGTTATCTTTCCATTGTTGTTTAGTTTTAATTTTAAATTCTGTGTGTCTTCACGGATCACTTAATGGAAAATTAAGAAAATACCTATCAAAAAGTGGTACATTGTTACCATTTTAACTAAGGAGCTTCTTTTCATATATAATTTCTTAAGAATACAAAATTTCCCAAAGAAATAGCTGAACTAAGATTTCATTTTCAAATTAAACCCTACATGGGGAAGGAAGGAAAGGAGTTACTGATAGCAAATTAACTTTGTATCATTCATTTTGCTTTCTCATACCATAAAATTTGTCTCATTGTCATATATTAAGAAATCAGCTCACTGATTTTAATTACTTTAAGACTGATCTACTAAGTATACCAAATAATTTAAATGAATTGCTATCAAGATAATGAATAGCATCTTTACAAGAACTTAAAAAGGTTACAAATTTTTTGTTTAAACTATTCTGTTTAAATTATTACTGAGTTCACAGCCACTGGTAAAGATAAAATAGAAAAAAATTATAAAAAATGATAAAAAAATTAAAGTTGTAGCTATAATCTCTTACATAAAACTATAAGGGTAAAATGGAGTTACTTATCAAACTGAAAATATTTTTAAAATATGTTGCTTTTACGGCAATTCACTATACAATTATTTGCCTCTTAAATACACATATGCTCCATCTCAATACCTCACATGAAGGAAACAAAAGGCAAATTACTTATGAATGTGTAAGCACACGTGTCAATCCAGGACACAGTAAGATGTTGGACTCAGGCCAGCCTGACTACACAGGGAGATCCTGTCTCACAAAAAGCACAAGAAAATAAAACTAAACAACACAGAATATGCAGCACCATATAAAGCTATATTAAATTATATAACTTTTCTCTCAGTTAACTTTGCTTGCTATGTTAGTCTAGTAAAATTTGAGTGTGCATAGGGAAATTTGTTCCCTTGTATGACAGGAGGGATAGTCAGAAAAGGTCTATCAGTTACAACTTCTAAGGTTTCCAAAGAAGGAAATGGATGCAAAGAGAAAAGCAATGAAAAATATATCAGGCTAATGTCAAAGAACTTGGTACAACAGCTACAAAAGACCTAGAATTTCAAATTTCAGGGAACAATTTATTTGAGAGAACTGGACTACCAAAAACAAGGATAGAGAACACGGTAAGTATACTATTATGTATGTAGAAACAGGAGAATTTTTGGCAGGAACAAGCAAGACTTTTAGACAAGAAGTAGAAATTCATTCCTGGTGTTGGGAAAAAACAATAGAGGAGAGAAAGAAGAATTCATTCTAAAGAGGAGGGGATTACAAAATATTCTTCCGTGATAAGGAAAGCTGCATAGGCCAGGCATATAGCAGGGAGATCTAGAAAGGCCATTGCGTGAGGCTGTGAAGTTGAAGCCTGGATTACCTTGGAGACCCCAAGATGTCAGAGTTGTGGGATACCTGCAGTGGAAAGTTGTTAACAGGGAGTGGAAACAGCCCCCCCAAAAAGAAGTGTGTTTTTTTTTCAGCTTGTGTTTTTCACAAGCTGAAAGGAATTGGAGATCTGTAGAGTATTCTGACATCAGACATGGAGTTGGGGAGTTTGGAGTTTCCCCAGATGGTTTTTCATCTTGCATTGATTCAATAATTCCTCACTATGTTTTTTTTTTTAATTTTTAACTTGAAAGATGATTACAGTTAAGAGATTGAATGAATTTCAGAAGAGACTTTGAACTTTGGACTTTTAAACATGCTGAGATTGTTATAGACTATGCGGACTTTTTAAGTTGGACTAAACACATTTCGCATTATTATATAGTTACAAGCTTATAGGGGCCAGAGAGGGGAATGTACTAGCTTAAATGTAATTGGCACCCATAAGATTATAGGAAGTGGCAGTATTAGGAGGTGTAGCTTTGTTGGAGTAGGTATGGTCTTGTTGGAGGACATGTGTCACTGTGAAAGCAGGTTTCCTATATGTTTAAGCCATGCCCAGTGGCTCAGTTCACTTCCTCTTCCATGTAGAATTCTCAGCTAGCTCTCTAGCACTATGTCTGCCTGCATGCCACCATGTCTCACCATGATGAACTGTAAGCCAGCCCCAATTAAATGTTTTCCTTTATAAGAGTTGCCATGGCCATGGTGTCTATTCACAGCAATAAAAACCCTAACTAAGACAGTTGTCTTCACATATGACAAAAGCCTGATAGTAAGCATAAATAAAATCTCTGGAATGCAAATCAACTTAGGGTATAGAAATAAACATGTAAAAGGGGTCGACACAGGGAGAGGAAAATGATTAAGCATTTTCTTTATTCATTTCACTAACAGTGTGAAAAGTGCAGTTTTACAAAGCATTAACATAATGACAGGAGTCTGCTTGACCAAATCACCTTACCAATATACTTCTGGAGTACATTAATTTTGGCTTATATAATCCTTCTTATTGTAGAATACTCTTTCCTGGCTGTGTCAGAATTTTATTTATTTGTTTATTTATTTGTTTGTTCATTTATTTATCTATTCATTCATTCATTCATTCATTCATTCACTCACTTTAACTGGAATGTTTGGTCAGGGAATTTTCCCTCAAGTTTTCCACATGGTGTATTATTACTCATCACCTTAATCTAGTTTTAACTCTTAAATTCTTGTTACCTGCTTGGGTGCTCGGCAGTTGCCTCTGGGGTGGGTTGTCTCCTAGGAAGGTAAAAATGAACAGAAAATCCTTGAATTTATAATTTGTAAAATATTTCAGACTTAGAAATATTTTACAGTTAATACAAAACCAGAGGAGATAAACAAGAAAAACTTTACTAAAAAATTTACTAAAAACAAAACATATCATATGTAAAACTAAATTTATAGCACCTTTGAAGATAGCACTAGTTAAGAAATTCCAATCCTAGTATTATCCAGCAAGTGGACAAGAATGAAAATAAAATTGAAAAGTAATTTCAGCAAAAAATATTTACTTACATATTTACTATCTGATTAATATTTGATAACACAAATATACTAATGTTCATATAAATCTAATTTATACCTTCCTGACCACAATTATAGAATAGGCATGCTTCAGGAAACCATGGTTTACATCAAAGATTTATTAACCATAAATAAACACTGTTCTCTTCTAGTATGCCTCTGTCTTTAAATATCTACAATACTGCAAGATATTCTAATCAAAATCTCCTTGATTACCTGATATAATTTGAGATTTAATTTCCAGAGCTTGAGTCTGGATAGCTGGAGGTTCTGGAATCTGAGGGATATAAATTTTCCTGGGTATATTGAAATGTGCAGGAAGGCTCAGTTCTGTTGCATATAAAATGGATTTAGGCTTCTTCAACTTCGACATATTAAAGAGCAAAAGGCACTGTAAATGGACATTGAAATTTTATTGTAATTTTCTCAACTTTTACCTCCAAAATACAAGGTAGCATTATATCCTCAGATAAAAGACTTGGAGGAAAATACATAAAAAGTACAAATAAGCTTATTTCTTTAGAAGTGTTATCATAAATGTGGGTAGAAGGTAGCACTAGCCCATACAAGTTACCAATGGCATCATCTTTAATAGTGACCCACATTACCTTTTCTAACGCTTATAGTAACCAACAGTTTATCTTGCAAGGAAAATATTCCTTAATGGACAAACCTGAAAGACAGCTTTACTTCATGAGCAGAAACCTATGCTCCTTCACATCTATACATCACATACTACCATCATTTGCAGGATATACCAAGTCACCATCTTCACTAATGACAATTTCTTTGACTACATAAAAACAACTAAGTTTCAGGTCAGGCCTTTTCAGATATCTAGATCAAATCACCTTCCCACCTAGATTTTGTATTTTTTAAATTCATATGGTCACTGTTCATAAAATGTGGGTTACAACACACTCCCATTCATATCCTCCTCTAGACACAATACTGTCCTTATGAAAATTGGACAGTAGCCTCAACAGTGTAAGTGAGGCACTATATACCTGAGAATAGATATCAAGACGGACAAAAAGGTTTAAAAAAACAACTTTTAGATTACCTCAGAATTTACAATTTGAAAGGAGAAATAAATAAACCAATGTCAATGTCAATCTCACATGAAACATATATCACCTAAAGGAAGAAAAACTGCCATAAACAAATTCTCTTAACTATCTTTTAATAAATTATTTTGAGAAGTAATACTGAAAAAAACAGATTTTAAAAGATAGAAAGAGAAAGGGGTTTCCTTCTGATAGGCTGATAGTTCAAAATGGTCACTCATTAAAAACTTTTTTGTGATAGCTGTATATATAAGGCTCAAATTTCACTATTCAGTATAACTATGAGGTTTAGTCAAAGAGAATCATCACCTTCTTGGAAGTATTTAGGGTAAGTGAGAGTTGTCCAGTTCTTGGTATTGACAATTTCTAGCTCAGTAGAGCTTTACAATCAAGGTCACCTTTAATATATTACTTATATCTTAGAAATTTGTAATAATCTTTATGAATTCTAGTACCTGAACAAATAAACCATTTTAGCTAAGATATCAATTTATCTACTACATATATATATATATAGATTTATATATATATATATTTATATATATATATCAATAGATAGATAGATGAGTATATGTGTGTATGTCCAACAAGGATGAAGAAAAATATCTGATGATAATCATAACAGTGATCACAAGTATGCATGAACAGAACATTATTTAATGGGAATTTTACAAAGTTATCTCAATTTTCATAAATTACCATACTCATTTTATTAACAATATAAAAATGGCAACTTGGAGAGGATTAAGTAACCATCCTATAATCACACAGGTCGACATGGTTTGAGAGTCTATAAGTAGCTTCATAATTTGATACCAGGCATCATCTTGGGCAACTTACAGAAATTATTCCTACACACACATTACCTGAGATTCAAATGTAATTGTTCTAGAGTAAGCCTGTATGATAGAGTTACTATAAGTTCCCCAGAACATTCTAATATTCAGTCAGAACTGACAATTATTGGGAATTCAAGACTATACTGTCATGATTAAAATTATTTTAGATGTCAATATATTTAACAAAATGAAATAAAATACCACTGAGCTCCCTCCTAGGAAAGAAAGAATATTCATCACTTTCCATGTAAAAATATAATTATACTATAAGAGAACAGCAAATTTTCAAGAGTAATTAGAGCCACTGAGACAACTCACCAGATCTAGGCACCTTCCCTCAAGACTAATGCCCTGAGTTAGATCCTTGGGATCTACATGGTAAAAGGAGAACACCAATCCCTGAAAATTATTCTCTGACTTCCATATGCCTGCCTTGGCACATGCAGACTCAAAGGTGCCAAATGTGCACACACACACCCCAGACACACACACAAAATGAATGAATGAATGAATGAATGAATTAATTAATTAATTAATAAGTATCCTTTTTTTCACAACAGCAACTTAATAGCATCATTTCTCCATTCCTACCTCAATCTTAGTTAGTCCTAGTAGGGCAACGGCCGCACGAATGGTACTACTCTCCAGAGTGCCAGAGATAGCCCTTCGTTCATACTCAAGCGTTGACATCTGTTGCTGTGCTGCAAAAGCCAAAGCCTTTTCCTTGGCTTCATTAGTCAGTGGTACTTTAAGGTCTATATCAAGGATTTGATGAGGTTTGCAGTTCAAATATAGAATTGGATCTTCCTTATTATATTCTGGGGAAAGTAAAAAATTTGTTCCCTTAGCAGTGTTATCACGCACAGATTTGTGATGTTAAAAACAAAGTGGAATTAGTTATGGTATTCATTAAAGAGAGGAAAATAAATGGGTAGTACACTTCCATTGATTCTAAATAACTGATTAAAGAATAAGACTTCAAAAATAAAAGGTAATCTATTGGTATTCTCTAAGAGAAGTTTTACTTAATAATGCTTTCTTAAAAATATCAATATGCTCAAAACTTAGTAAACTGTGATCCTGATAAAGTAGTCATAGTAACCCTTATGAAGACAATATAGGGCAGACTCTCACACCCCTAATCCACTAAAGGCTGTTAGCCACCAAGACCACTTCCTTCTATTGCTAACAACGGAATATGCCTGTCCCTTATCCACATTTTCTATCATATGAGAACAAAACCCACCAGTTACAGGATGTCTCCAAAGACAAATTTGATCTCAAGGTAAAAAACAAAATAATAAAAAAGTCTCTATCTTACATGGGGAAATCCTCTTGACCATGAGGAAGAGATTTCTTAAGAAATGCTACTATGAACTAACAAAAATAATACCCTCCCCACCAACCTTGATAAAATAAAAAACTCATTCTTGTCTCTGTTGGCAAATTCCTTCATTTGTCCGAATCAGTGCCCACTCATTTCCCTTAGCCCCCTTTCTTTCCAACCAAAACTTCTGTCAGAGTTCATAGTCAGTCTCAATTTTTTATTTCCACAATAATTGAAATTAGTTAACACACATATTAAAAATAAGGTATGGGAAATAGAAATAAACACAAAAGTGATGACCTTTAAGGACAAGCAAAAAAATAAAACTTCATTTCACTAACTAATTCTTTCAGTGCTAGCAGTCAAAAATTCAAAATAAGGATAGAAATCTAGAGTATAATAAAATAAATGATTCTTTGAGAATGTAGAGATTTGATTTCCAAACAGAAAACAATAGGATTTATTGAGTAATATTTGGTATACTAAATTCCAATATTATCTGACGACTAAAAGCATAGATTCATAAAGAAGTCATCAATCACGTTTTTACTGGTAAAATGGTGTTGTTTCATTGACACAAACATAATAGAGTTAGAAGGAGGCTTTCTAAAATACAAATGCATATTGGAAAAAACTTCTATAAAAAATGTTTGCATGACCATACGAGGAATAATGTCATCTGTCAATATAACGAAGCAAAACACGCATAACATACCTTCTTCTTGAGAAGTACTATAGTCAATTGGACTTGGAGGCTTCATTGGAAGGAAAATGGAAGGCAAAGGTATCAAACCTTTCCCTTCTATAATATATATCAAATCTCCAATCTAAAATATAAGCATATAATGATAATAATAAATTTAAAGCACTCATAAAAATATAAACAATAGTCATGTCAAAGTGAAAATCTATACACTTTCTAGGAACTTTCTTGCATGCTTTTCTGAACAACCTATGTATTAATTTATATGGGCAAAAGTAAAACACATAGTAATACATTAGTGTCCTATAATTTGTTATGAAATCATATAGGAAAGTTGAATAAGGAAGTCTTAGAAATTTTTTACAAATATTCTTAGGAAACCATCTTAAAATGATCATGCAAACATTAAAGAAACTTTGTCCTGTCCTGTAACAATACAACAACAATCACAACAATAACTTTATTTCTTTATTATTATTATTATTATTATTATTATCATAATTATTACAGAACATGTACATCCATGAGACTATTTTTAAAGTGTGAATTTTCAAAATGAGCATATGAACACCTAAAGCATTTAAGAACATATTATTACATAAGAAGTACAAAAGGCTAAATAGACAAAGCAAAAATGTAAGTGGGAACCATGTAAGGGCAGCAACATTATACAGAGAAATCAACAGTGGTGAGCATGCTTGTTTTGTTTGACTAGTAGCTATTAAGCCTCAGGGAAATTTACTAGGTCTCTGAGTTTCATTTTCCTTCCCTGTACAATTGGTGTCTTTAGGAGCCTAGAGCACAAACGAAAACAAGTCAAAGAAAGGAGCTTCTAAAGACATAACAGAAAAATGACAGTGGGGAAATATTATTAGTTCCTGATTCAAACAAAGAAGCATAAATGAAGGAAAATGTAGAATCATGAGATAATTAGGTAATTTGTAACTGACTAGATATTTGATGGTATTAAAAAGAAGTTAAAATATTTTTAAGAATATGGTGTCATTGGCCTTGTCAAAAATAGGCAGTTGTAATTATAAGATAGTGAAGTATGAATAAGAGTATGTGGTGATTGGGACTTACTTCATTATATTCATAGAACTGTTTAGCCATGTTATTAAAAATGGGGGCAAAATAAGGAGCAACCTTATTGTAGCTTCTTTTCTACAGTTCGATGTAGAGAAAATCAGCATATGCTACTCCATATTATGACTGATTTAAATTAGGATTATTTTGAAAAGAAGGCAATTGAAAAGAAGTAGGTATAGAACAAATTCTCCTTTGCCCCATGTACATAAAAGCCAGATATTCATTTACAATGGTTTCTTCCCTTTCTCTCTATCAGAAAGGACAAAATTTGATCAGAAAGTCTAATTAGATGCTCATATAACTGCTGATGATTCTTGGTTATCCTACACCACAGAATTCCATTCATTTGACTTCCTGTACTATGCCCTATATATACACTCAGTCTCTTGATTTTATGTTGTCAAGCTTTTAAAAATTTCAGTTCTTGTTGAAGCTGTTATGCAAGTGGAAGTTCTAATCCACCTCTTATTCATTCTTTAGCTGTCTCTTCCAATAAACACGTTAAAAAGCTTTTGTTAGTTTTACATTTGTAAGAACAATAGGTTCCTTCCCTCTATAAGTATTTTGTATTTTACATAATAAATTTTTGATCATTGTATCAAAAGAAATTAAATTCAGGATTTGGGGAAGACCACACAAAAACACATGTAAGAAGTATTTATTCTAATCAAGGTATGTAGTAGCTATAGGAAGGCAATAAAGTACTGGAAGATAAATATACTAGAGAAAAGAAAGATAGGTGCTAGCTGGCTCAATGATAAAATTCAAGCATTTGTGGAAGAGGCCTAGTATACCACAGCAAGTGGATGTAAAGCCACACACTTAAAAGAGCTCTCATATTAAGAAAAAATTCCCAGCTGGGCGGTGGTGGTGCACGCCGTTAATCCCAGCACTTGGGAGGCAGAGGCAGGCAGATATCTGTGAGTTCGAGGAAATCTGGTCTGCAAAGCAAGTTCCAGGACAGGATGGTTACACAGAAAAACCTTGTCTCAAAAAACCACCTACCCTGGCCGGTCGGTGGTGGCCCACTCCTTTAATCCCAGCACTCAGGAGGCAGAGGCAGGCGGATCTCTGTGAGTTCGAGGCCAGCCTGGGCTACAGAGTGAGATCCAGGAAAGGCACAAAGCTACACAGAGAAACCCTATCTCGAAAAACAAAACAAAAAAAAAAAAAAAAAAAAAAAAAAGAAAAAGAAAAAAAAAAAAAAATTCCTGCCTAATGTTACAACTTTCCTTTTAAAAATAAATTCAGCCGGGCAGTGGTGGCACATGCCTTTAATCCCGGCACTCGGGCGGCAGAGTCAGGCGGATCTCTGTGAGTTCGAGGCCAGCCTGGGCTACCAAGTGAGTTCCAGGAAAGGCACAAAGCTACACAGAAAAACCCTGTCTTGAAAAACCAAAAAAAAAAAAAGTTCAGTCAATGCTTGGTAGCTTCTAGAATGAGAATACAGCAGAATCCATTCCATAAAATAAAATCAGATGCTGGAAACTACAATGCAGACAGATCAATATGTCAAGTTACTGCTGTGATCTATAATGTTGGTATGCTACCTATTCTCTCAACTTCAGGAGATGAAATTCCTCAGGGACTGAGTTCTGATTCTGCTACAGTTTCCATTTTATACCTGAAAGGATTTTGGTCTTCTGGCATCTAATAGCAGGAGCTTTTAGGAATGTCGTGAGTCTGCCTGTAAGCTGAAAATTTTTATGAACACAGATAGATTTGTACAACTATATCTTCAAAGTTATGTAAATATTTCCTTTCTTATTTGAAAATTAAAGTAAAACACACAAAAGTGAAATAAATGTGTACTCCTGGAAACACTGTTAGTAGAAATGGTTTTACTTTATAAGTAGAAAACTACCAAATAGAGACCTAATTACTTCACTTTTTAACAAATGGGGTTTATTAGGAAAGGGGTTATCACACATTTAATAATAACAAGAACAAACCATTTGTACTTGATTGTATGTATAATAGCTAGTTAAGCATATAAGTGTATTTTTAAATTATAATTAGCAATATACTTGAATGTACAAATTAAAAGCAACTATAATTCAATCAAATACTTTAAATTGTAGCACTCTTTCCAATAGGTAGCAATTTATTTCTGATTGTTGTTTTGTTTTATCTTAATGTTTTCTCTGGAAAGGACAGAATATATGTAATCAAAGGTGTGTTTTAATAAGTGAGGATGTCAAAATAAGCTTGATTATATTTTAAGTAATTTAGATTATGTAGATAATTATATTATCATTTATGTAGGTAGATAATATTCCATAGTCTACTTCAAGGAAGAAAGTTGATTTTTATAATTCTACTCTTGAAAATAAATTTTCTATAATTAAAAATTATTTTTAAACGGTATTTTGAACATTTGATACAATCAATGGACATTTGATACAATCAATGGTATCTAACAACAACTACAATTATTTTCACATTTTTTTTATATAGAGAGAAATATAGTTCCATCCTAAAAGATTTCCTTTCCATTGCTGAGAATGAAATCCAAGGCCTTGTGAATGCTACACAAGCCCTCTACTACTGATCTACAATTCTAGGTAATGAATAAGATAAAACCAAGGGAGTTTTATGATGTAATTTTTCTCAGTGGGAATTTTACATGTAAAATTAAAGTATATCTTATAATTAATAGAATATACTATTTTTTCACACACAGTTAATTCTATAGATACTAGCTAAGTATTATCTCCTAATAACATTGATTGGTTAAATATAGTGAACACACATGATATATGTGGCTGTATTGCTATATATTCTGATGATTCTAAATTTCCTCCTCAGATTATCTTAGTCAGTCTCTCAGAGTTAGTCTCCCATCTCTTCTTCTTCTCTACCCACCATCCCCTGAATTGTTCTCTTCTTTGTTGTTTTTAAGAACTAAGCTACATGAATGCCACAGGTAAAAAGAAATGAATTCCATAAACAGCTTGGGAGGTTGGAAGCAGATCTTTCCTCACATGACACTCTGAGGAGATGCGAGCCTTGGTCAATTCCTTCATTAAAGATTTTATAGACCATAAGTAGAGGACTTAGCATGACACAGGCCAGTATGGGTCTCTTCATGAACTCCACAGAAGACTGATAAGTAAGAACTAGAAGAACTCTGTTGAAAAAACAGCACAGAGAATAATTCTGTTCTTACCGATTCGTTGCTCAGGATGACGGCACAATAGCGAATGTGCATATCAAAGGGAAGATAGTAGATCTCCAGGCTGGAAGATCCTTTTGCTCCCAAGAAAATTGTATGCATTGAACAAAAGAATTCTCTGATGAAGCTAGACTTAATTGCTAAGAAAACATGACACAGAGAAAGTTGATAAATAATAGTATAAGTATTAGTCAAACAAACTATTGTTTCAAAAATAATTAACATTTAAGGATGAATAAAATGTTGGAAACATTATAATATAATATTATTAGATAAAACATGCCAGGCTGTGGTGGTGCATGCCTTTTATCTCAGCACTCAGAAGGCAGAGCCAGGCAGATCTCTGTAAATCTGATGCCCAGCCTGGGCTACAGAGCCAGTTCTAGGACAGCCAAGTCTACACAAGGAAACCAAAAGAAAAAAAAGAAAAAGATAATACATACTTTTTAATAAAAAACTATTGGTAACCTGATCTCAAGCTTGATAATAAAAATTCCTTAATAATGAATCTCATGAAAGGAGTACTATTTAATTTATATATAAATTAAAATTGTATATAATTTTTTATATATAAAATTATATATAAATTCACATATATAAATGTGGTCACTCTTGAATGTCCAATTTTAACAATCTGTGAAACAATTCACATAACAAAGTAAAATGGACAATTTGAATTGGAAATAACTACTATATACACAAAAACATACATATTTGTTTTTTGGTAGTTTTAAAATATGTTGACAGATTCCTCAAATCCTACTAAAATGTGGTGATATAATAGGTGAACCTTAGTGATTTTATCTAAACAAACATTGTATGCTAGACTTCAGCAGACGTAATGTGCCATGTTTTCTGATACTAAATGGGGAAATGTAATCCAATATCTGTCTAATGTTTTCTCTTTACTTACTTTTAAACCCAGTTATTACTCTATGAGAAGCCTGAGACATATGGCAATCCCACTTGTAAGATTTTAAGCCAACAATCCCAGCTAAGACACCAGTGGGGAAAGGCAACATTACACATTATTACACATTAGACACATGAATAAAATAGCTTAGAAATATTCCAGTCCCAGCTTCCATCTGATGGTAATGCCTTGAGAGACCTTGAGGTGAAGTCATGCAGGTGAGCCCAGTCAACCCAGAAATATAAGACAGAACAGTTACATCTGATTTTATGTTTCTGTGTGCCACTGTAACCGTGATGGATTGTTCTGTAGATATAGTTAAGCATAATATTTCTACAATCAGTGTTCTGTCCATCATTCTACCTATCTTTTAAAACATTCTTTCACAGCATATCCATACTCTTAGTAGAGTATGACTAAATACAATGTTCAAACATTAGGCTTTTCAGCAACATAAGGACTATCTTCTGAAAGTCAAATTGGAGTTCTTTGAAGCCACCTCTGCGTAACTTTGCCGATCTTTTCAAGACTTGTATTTACTTAATAATATTAAATGAAAAACTTTATTTTTACAATTCCAACTTTAATAATATCTGGTATCTAAACAGGTTAAATAAAATTCAAAAGTAACATAGAGACCAGATATTTAACCTGGTCCCTATATGCTAGTGAAAACAGATGAACAGGTAAAAGGAAAGATGTTAGCACAGTTCTCAAAAGGGCACTCAACAAAAATGGCAGACAACCAACCAGTCAATCTCCGTCTAGCCAGAAATCTCTAGAAATTTCCATTCTATCATCACAACCAACCTGATGAATATTTCATTCATTGTTTTTCACATAAAAATCAGATCCATGGCAGATGTGGCAGCACACGCCTTTAATCCCAGCACTCAGGAGGCAGAGGCAGGCGGATCTCTGTGAGTTCGAGGTCAGCCTGGTCTACAAAGTGAGTTCCAGGACAGTCAGGACTATTGTACAGAGGAACTATGTCTCAAAAAAACAAAACAAACAAACAAAAAATCAAATCCAAGTAAAAAAACCAGAACCCTTTCACTTAGGTACTCACAGGTTCTTAAGCCATTTTCAGCATGGGAAGAACTCCGATCAGCAGCGTCACTGTTCATATGATGACTATCAGAAGAGAGAAAGAACATCAACATTATACACCCAATATTTTGTAAAATTTTCTATTTTTTTATTAAAGACTGTATATATTTAGTAATTATTGTTATCTACAATACAACATGTGGTGTTCATATCGTTTTAAAACCTCAAAAATTAGAAAAATAGAGAAAATGAATTTTTCATATTTCTACCATTTCTTGAAAAGAGGTTCTCACTGTGTACACTTTGCTAGCCTACAACTTATTATATAAATCAGGATGACATTGAACTCACTGACATCTGCCTCTCTCTGTCCCCCTAGTACTGGGATTAAAGGCATGTGCCCAAATGCCTAACATTATTTATAAATATTAGTGAAATGTTCCTCTTTTACCTTTAAATAGTGAGACAAAAATAGGGTATATTTCAGAGCTAAACAGAAATTCTCTACAAAAGTGGTTGTAGAACGAATTTCCTTTCCAGGAAAAATCTTTTTAATTATTTACATATTTGCTCCATTTTATAAATATAAATGTAGGATACATGGCAGTTTTAAAATTTCAGTTGCAGTTCCGGAAATGACAGAGCCATGAACTTTTACCCACTTTAGTTAGTGTTTAGGATTACTTTGATCCCTAAGCTATCAAGCAATATTTACTATTTACAGATATATACCTAAATTTGACCCTGAAAAATACTATTTCTAAATAAAGTTATCATAAATATCTCCATTCCCTTTAATTCCATTTGAATATCATGAATAAAACTCTCTTAGCAACACATTTGTTGATATTATTTCCCACTTTTATAATCATTACATGCTTTAATTCTACTAATACATATTTTGGTAGGAAATTTAAGTACTGGAATAGCTTTTGTTAAAAAGTAAGGAACCTTAAATATTTTGTGTAATGTGAGCATCTGATAGACACTTTAATTAAGGCTGTCCTTTCTACAATGGCTAGATACTTTCACATGTAAAATATAGATCACACAAAAAAGTAAAAAGAATAATAAAGATAGTGTCTTATTTCTCCATATATGGCTCCATTGTCATCTCTTTGATAATGGAGACCTAAGCAGAATTATTGATTAAAAGTCACAGATAATCTACAGGTTCATTTTGTTCAATATTTGCAATCTCATCTCTAGTCTTTGAATCCTTTTTATCAGAGTCTATAGAAAAGTACATGTGTCTGAGCTTCATATCCCTTTTCTTTTGTGTGTTTTGTCAGAATCAAATAATAAAAAAGCCCTTGGAAATATTTGAAAGTTGCCTCATCTCCAAAGAATATTCTTAAACTCAGATAAGTTAAGATTCAAATACTGCTCATGATAATGACAGAAAACATTGTGGATTTAGAAGCCTGTCTCACATTCTTATGAAACTAAGTATTATGATTATGGGAGAAATCTGAAAATAATTTAGTCAAAATTGTATGGTTTCTAAAAATTCTACTATACTTAATGATAACAAGTCTAGAAATTCATTGACAAATACCATTCTTTTATAAAATTAGTGTCTTGGTAACCCAAAGTCAAAAGAAACAATATCTCACCTGCCTTTTTGCTACTACTGATACCCTATCCTTTTTAAATGTTTTTAGATATTCACAGATGCCTGCTAGAGATGTTTCATGAGGAGCATTTTGAAAGCTTTCTAGTCTTGGGGAAAACAGCACCAAAAGAGGATAAAGTGTTTACAAATTCTCGATCAAAAAATATTTCTTGTTAATTCATTAATGAATGAGAGTGAGTGAATAGAAATTATTTTTTGAAATATGGATGAATGACATATTTTACTTTTGGGTACTGGTATATAGCTCTTCTCAATCTAGAATGGTCAAAACATCATTGAGCTGGTTATCTTCTGAACTTGAAAAGGTAGCTTGAAAGGTTATATCCTACTCCAAAATATTTTGAAAAAGGGTTATCGAGAACTTTATTAGAGTCTTCGTGATGTTACTCTATGGTAGATATTCAAGGTTCTATATAATCCGGGGAGCCAACAATATTGTTCAAATCTAATGTTTATACATCATGAGATGGTATATGAGAGAATCAAGTTTGGGTTCATTTTATTCTCCATATGTCTATGTTTCTTTAAAAACTGAGGGGGCATGTATCAGTGGCCATATGGAAAGTCTATGAGGTCACAGCAGCCAGGCAATCATCTATAAATCATGAAATAAATGATCACAAGACATCAAATGTTATACTGTCTTTATCATGGATTCTGTAGTTTTCAGAACAGTGGGATATAAATATTAGTTGCAGAGGCCATCCAATCTATGGTATAATTGGTATAGGTGCCCTAATACACTCAAACACTTGTCCAACACTCTAACGAAATGTTCCTAATTTTCAGGGTAGCAGAAGTATTTTTAAGTCATGTCTTTTCAAAATTTAGCTTTTGTTGTTTTTTTTTTTTTTTTTAATAAGAACTAGGATCTATAACTATCTCTAACTGGGTCTTCATTTACATGGCTATTTTGAGTCCAGAAATTTTGTAATATAGTGAAAAATAATGAGTGTTGTAAATTCATGAAGCGTCCGATCTCTAATGGAATGTACTCTATAAGGAATACTTAGGAAGCAGAACGTTAAACACTTAGCATCCTTTCAGCCTTAATTCATATGTATCTCTACTTCTCTTATAGACCATGAGTAAAATCGTACTTTCATATCTCCTTGCCTGGCCATTACCATTGCTTCTGCAATTCCCCCTTCTCCTGATCTTTATGTGTATAGGAAACATTTCCCCATCCTTTAGACTCTGTCTAGAAAGATATTACTCATCATTTTACTCATTCTTTCAGAGCCCAACTTATGCAAAAACACCAGACTATAATCTATGCCAGATGTTCTCCAATACATTGGATAATAGCACTACTTAAACAAGAAGATCAAAAGGTATTTTTTGACATAAAATATTATAATTAATGCATTTTACTCCGTCAAAGTGCTTCACTCTTAAGAGATTTTTATTTTCTTCTCTATTTCATGGTTGGCTCCTTATGAGTCACACATACACCTGAGTCATCTTCATTTCCTAATTACAGCACTGCTAGTGGTACCACTAAGTAAAAATCTGTTGAACACATAAAAAACTCAGTATCTCTGGAAGAAACTAGCAAATCATATCACTGAAAGAAATAACAGAAAATGTACTCATTTGGAGCACATCCAATCTATTGATAAATTTCAAACTTTAGCTAAAGTCACTGTACTAATCCCTATCTGGTAATTCCTTTGGATTTATTTAAAGTAAGAACTGCTTAGGGCTGGGGATATAGCTCAGATTTAGGAACATTTGTTGCTGTTCTAGAAGATCACAGTTCAGTTTCCCAGCATCCATGTAAAGAAGCTGTCAATTGCTCATAATTCAAGTTCCAGGGGAATCCAAATGTCCTATCTAGCTTTTATGGGAATCTGAAGAAATATGTACACACACACACACACACACACACACACACACACACACACACACACACACAATGAATGTTTAAAAGAACACCTTAATAGTTTTTATCATATTTGTGGATCACATACCCTTAAGTAAAACAACTCTATTTTCAGTGTCGTTTAATTTTTTGTTGTTGCTGTTTGAAACCACATATATGAAAACTTCATTTTTGAAAGCCCTCACTGGAAGATGTTGTATGTTTGAGGACACTCTGGAATATCTAGGGAGTACAAGATTCATTTTTTTTGGTTTTCGAGATAGGGTTTCTCTGCGTAGTTTTGCGCCTTTCCTGGAGCTCACTTGGTAGCCCAGGCTGGCCTCGAACTCACAGCGATCCGCCTGGCTCTGCCTCCCGAGTGCTGGGATTAAAGGCGTGCGCCACCACTGCCCGGCAAGATTCATTTTTAAGACACAAACACCTACACAAAAATGAAAGCTAAGGGCAAAGTGCAAATGATTTTATTATTTAGTTTGTGTAGGTATGTTTATCTCATATATAAACAATACCAGAATATGTAAGCCAGTTCCCTTGCTGAGAAATTTAGGTTTTACATCTTATGTGATTAAAACCTTGAAAAAATATCCCCACTGATTCTTATAGACATCACTTAAAAATAATATAGACTTTTCAATGCAAAATATTATCACATAACTTTCTCATTGTAGAAGTGCAATATTATACTGTGACTAGAGTGGAGGAATTTAAATTTCAATAAATTTTTAAAAAATATATATTGTTCTTCTTGATAGTCTAATGATTAAATTTATATTCTAGGATATTACTGAGACAACATATTTACATGAGTCAACATACTTATATGGTAGGCTATATTAACTTGCATAAATTTTTGGCCTACTACATCATACTTTCATTCTGCTCATGATTTTAAATTCATTTCATAACATTTTCTTTGTGTTTGGAAATTTGTTTAAAAAAATAACTCTTTTCACCAGGTGGTGGTGACACATGCCTTTAATCCCAGCACTTGGGAGGCAGAGGCAGGTGCATCTCTGTGAGTTCAAGGCCAGCCTGTGCTACAGAGTAAGTTCCAGGAAAGGCTCCAAAGCTACTCAGAGAAACGTGTCTCCAAAAAATTTTTGAAAAATACTCTTTTCACTTTTTTCATCAGAGAAGACATAGAAAAAGAACTAAGGAGATATATTAAACAAAAAGCAAACACATGAAACAGAATAATCCAAAAGTTTTAGAAATATGGTAGACACATTTCCTTTGGTTGTGCTTCTTGGTGAGTGGATCATTATTTTGATGGGTACTTTCAAAATACCCTTTGTAGAAAAAAAATAATTTCATTATTATATACTTGCTCATTTCATTTTTTTTATATTTAGGAATGATACATTAGAAAATATTGTGTCCTTACTGGTAACTTTGCAGTCAAGAGCTATGAGAATTTTACAACCTTTGATCAAATTATGCACGTTAAAAGATACACAAGGGTTGGAGAGATGGCGCAGCCATTAAAGGCTAAGGCTCCCAACCAAAAGGACAAGAAAACAATGAAACATGCCAGCTTTGTGATATAAAATTCCTATGTTGTATTTCAAATCATGTAAGTAAACTAAATTTTCTCATTCATAATTTTTTTTTATGATGTTGGGTTTTTATGTTCAGATACTACAACACTGAAAAGGAATATGGCTCTAAAATATAAGTGAACAGTATAAGTGTTCACTGTTAATATGAAAAGAATATATTACAGCCATTTAAGCAAAATCTGTGATGACAAAGAATCTCTTATTCAAGCAAGAAACTGAAAAATATAAAAATACAGAATTATTGGATCAAACATTTTAAAGCATACTTGTGTGTCATCCTTAAAAACTAACATAAGATCTCCTATACAAATGCAGGCCATGTCAGCCAGAAGAATAGGTAGGCTATCTGGCCTAGGAACTCTCCCACTTGCTCAATATAAGTATAAAATCAAAGCTGCTTACTCTCGGATCACAGTAGCTTTGGAAGACGAAGTTATTTGTGATGGCAAGTACATAAGTGTTGTGGATTCCACAAGAATAACACTGAAATAAACATGGAAATAATTATTTCTAATTGTAATGTGAAAAATTCAGATAACAACAAACCATGGTTCCTTTTCATTTTTTTCTCATCATCTATAACCTATATTCACAGAGTATACATATGTGCTCGCTCATTCTGCAACTCAAAGAATATATTAGGGAAAAGGGGAAGACCTCAAACAGAAACATGTGAAATATTTATATAGAAAATAAAATTAAAATAAAATACAAATAAACAGGCCTAGGGGAGATAGAACTAGTATTCAAAATGGGTATAACACATTTTCAAATATGTCCAGAATCCTTCATAGAAACTATGAAACATAAACATCTTGTTGAGTCATTGGCTAAAGTGTCATCAATCAGTCTGCCAAACATTATAGACTTTTGCCAATGTTACTGGCTACCCTCCACCACCCGACAGAACGCTCTTTTTTTAAAGATACAAATTGCTTATGACATTGAAGAAATCAACCTTATGCCAACTAGAAGCTTCACTCCTACTGACTTGGGTATTCAAGGAGCTGGAAGGTACTATGCATGCTACTCAAGGGAAAAAAATCCCTATCACCCAGCTACAAACCCCATTATAGTAGTAACACAAATATTAGAGGAGTAACTAAACACTATCTAGTTAAATTTAAGGCCCATTCTATAAGATGGAGGCCACACCTGACACTGTTAACACAGCCAAGAACCTGAAACTAGATAGGTCATGGACCTAGGAAAAAACCTACTACTATTAGTCTGTAGTAATAGTAACAACAAAATGACTCCTAGTGATATATTACTATACCCATAGATCAGGGTATTGTTCACCTTTTACCAGAGAAGTTTCTTGTTGCAATAGATGGAAATTAACACAGAGGCCCACAACTAGGTGATGTGTAGAGTGAGAGACCCTGGAGCACTCATCCCTAAGTGGGATGTGTTGAACAAGTTGCAGGGATCTATGTGTAAGAGGAGGAAGAAAATTGCAAGAGCCAGAGGTTGAAGATGACTCTAAAGAAACAATGTCTTCCAAATGCAACAGGAAGGATACATATGTAAACACACGGAGACTGTGACATCAATGCCTGCGAAAGTCCCAGCCAGACAAAATCCAAGCACAGAGATGAAGCAGAACTGAATACAAAGCCCCATCTCTAACCAAGATACTATTTGTAGCTGATATCTGCTGAAAAAGGGAGAATCATTTTCCTCCCTTGGAGTGACACTAGATATATAGACGACACTCCAGTATAGGTCTCATGTTCACAAATAGTTGGCCAACACAACTCTGTGATTTTTATGCACTGTCTGTATTTTTTTGTTTGAAATTTTATATTTTTTAATTATTTGAAATGCATTTTTGTTTTTTTTTTCAGGGGGCATGAAGTTGGGAGGGTAGGAAGGATCTAGAAGTTAGGGGAGAGGAAAGTATATAATCAAAATATGTTGTATGAAAAATCTTAAAGACAGTAAATAAAAAAGAGAAAAATATGAAAATGTAAAGAAACAAGAAACAGATGACTGAAAATGTCTGTGACCCAGATATCATATTTACCAGGAAACAAATTCAAACTAATTATTACACATGCCTTCAAAGAACTACAGAAATATACTAAAGAAGTAAAAGAAAGTAAGAGGTAATGTAGCATTAAATATAGAACAACAAAAAAAGATTATAAAAAGGAACCAGGTAGATATTCTGGAGTTGGAGATGAAAACAGATATGAGAAATTTGCTGAAGAGCTCAATAGTATATTTGAATTTATGTAGATATGGAAATGATAAATTCACAAATAACTAATTCAGTAAAATAAATTTTGTTTAGTCAATCATTATCGATAATAAATTGTTAAAAACCTGAAGACAAAGTGATTAAAAATGTTTCAAATCACCAAATATTAATAAGTTATCAAATGTAAAACACAAAGCATTTTATATTCTATTGACACTTTCTGTCCAAATACATATATTACATGCGTCTGATTTCTAGGTTTGTCTATTTTAGAAGGAAACTAATTTTCCTTTTCTCAGCAGTTATCAGCTATCTATCTTGGTTAGAGATGGGGTTTTGTGGCCAATTCTACTTCATCTCTGTGCCAGAATTTTGTCTGGCATTGATGTCATAGTTCACAGGAATACAAAGACTATAAACACATGCAATTTTCCTCAAAAGAATCATGTTGAAAATAGATTGTGAACTACAAGAAATTTACATTAAAACAGTAACTTACCGAAAATCTCCACCCATTGAAAAGGGATTTTTAACATTCACAGTGACTTCTTTCCATTGATAACATGGAGCTTTGCATTTTAGAATATCCTAAAGTAAAAAAAAGTCACAACAAATAATAATGTAAAAACCCAGAATATCTTTAATTATTAACTGCAACCTCAAAAATCTACTGTCCACGGGATTATAACAATAATTAATAAAATTATTTCCCCCAAAATATTTTACTATTAAAATTCACATGAGGTAAAATGTATTTATCTCATACTTATCCATAATAATATGCTAATAATTAAAATATTTGCTTTGAATGTCTCTTAAATTGATCTCCTTCAAACTGATTTCATAATTGAATAATGATTTCAGAAATAATCAGACATGATTTCTATCTGTAAGTTATATATATATATATATATATAATATTTGTATCTATCACCTAAGACAAAAAGAAGTATATATGTGTATCTTTGTAAACTATGTATGAATTCTAGCTTGTCTATGTTCATATTGTGGTGGTTATAATGACATGCTAATAATAAAAGTACAGTTATAAAATAAAAAATTCAAATTAATTCTGTATACAAAAATTTCTAGAAATTTTACAATTATGAACAGTCATGACTGTCTTCAATACTTTCTCCATTATAATGTAATCTACTTCCTTTTGACATGAGTGGGAAGAGGAGGCTGTAATCAGAGCTGCACAGCATTCAGGCATTCAGTTTTCAGGCTTTCTCTCCCTTAATGAAGTTAATGATGGAATAAAATCAACCATCCCACTGAACTGCACGTGACAAAGTAATACATTACTTGAGAGAATATGTGAAAGAATCAGAGATGTGAAGTGTTCGTTATTAAAGAGGAAACTGGAAGAAAACAATGTATCATAGTCTAGTATCATTCCCAGTAAGTCAGTCTGTCTGTGTGATCATCGTGGTGCTCTTTTCTAATATGTGACTACCAATTAATATTTTGAGTCATTCTTTGTACTTCATACTTTGGCCTTGCACACTCAAAAGTTTTGTTTTGTTTTGTTTTTATAATATACACAGAAACCTGGCAACAACAAATTTGCTTGTCTTTACCATTTATCCATGGCAGCAAGTAATATTTAAACAAGATGTTTATAAAAGTATTCCAATGTATTTCTTCCCCATATTTTGAGATACAAACATGTAGAATTCAGTCAAGAACAACATAATCCTTCAATAAATGTAGCATTAGCATGAACCTTATAATGGATTGACTCTACAGAACACACAAGTTAAACTGATGAATGCCCAGTTAGAAAGATGATTGAACATGTAAAGGTGCTTGCTGCCAAGCTTTTTAACCATTTATTGAGGAGGTATGCAGGTAGCAAGTTCCACATAGAAGGAGAAAACTACCTCCTGCAAGCTGTCCTCTGACTTCCATCATGCTGTGGCACACATGTTAACATAGATGTGCAAGCATCTGCATGTGTATGTGCATGCACCACACACACAATATATATAAATTAAGTTATCTTAAAAAGTTAATAAATGTCCATAGCAGAAACTTTCAGTGCCCTCACCCCACAATCTTAAATTACAAAGCTGGATGGCCCACAATAGATGACCTAAAGGACTAAGAACTGAACCAAGATAAACAGGCAAGAATAATCATGGTGGAACATTACAGGGGCTGGGGAACAGGAGAAAAAGCATACAAAATAAGTTCAGTTTACTCACAATTGCTTTAAAGTTTAGTATTTCTCCTTTCAGACCAAAAGCCATTGTACTGCCTCCTACTCCACCCTTGGGTTTTGAAATTAATAATAGTGTAGCTTCAGCAGGATGGAGGAAACGACTTAAAAATTTCACAACAAGGACGATTTGTTTTCTGTTTAATAAAAAATAAAAGAGAAAACACTATATTGAAATAAAAGACAATTAAATATATATTAGGTACAGATCAAGTTTAGTACCTACACCCGGAACAGTATCCACTTTTATGAAAAATTAAAACAACATTCAAGCATGAAGTCATCTGTATAATCTAAATTTAACTATCAAGTATGTGTATAATATATTATATATTAGAACTTCTAGCACGGAACAATATTAAACCATATATATTTTATATGAAGTTATGAGTACATTTTTGTCTGTAAACACCTAGTCATGTCCTGTACTTGTTCTTGATTATATGGAGTGAACAAAAAACATTTAACAAAAATTACTGAATTAAAATAATACCTCATGCGAAGTTTGGAAAGTACAATCTGATAATGTTAAATAGAAGTAGTATGTTAGTTATTTGACAAAAAATCAATTAAAAGATGAAATAAAGAAAATGTATCCAGGTGTTTTCTTTTTTAACATGTCATATATAGTATAACACAGTCTAACGGCAGAGTCTACAGCTGTGGACAAGATACTATTCACCTGTTTATAGAAAAATGCTGATACAGGGCCACATTTTGACAGCTTAAGTGCTCTGCTATAAGCCTTAAAAGGAAGTACGCAGAACCTTTTGAAACAAAAGGCTTACACAGCACAAGAAGATTTCTTGGAAGCTATCACAGTCTCATGGGTTGTGAACAGCTAGGAGGCTTGCTAACTTATGCTCTTGAGAATAGTTACAGGGTTTGAAACAGTGGCAGGGTACTATGAAATTGCCTCTTCCCATCTATCATGCAGTCAATTTTGTTCTCTTCTGGCTTTCTCTTGTACAAGGTAGATAGGTAGCACTTTATGCTTTTCTCTTTTCATGTAAGTAATGGACTTTGAATTAAAAATAAGCTGGGTTTTCACAACTGAATACAAGTGATAAATACCAGGGATATTTTACCACTGACCTTTACTCTGGCTTTTAGAATAACTAGCATTATATATAATACTCAGTTATTTTGTCCTACACATTATCACTTATTATAAACTCTCTTAAGGTAAAAATGTTGATAATGAACATAGGAATAGTTTCCCTTGCTGTCAAACCTTGGCCTAATTTCTGTAGTCTGTGGAACCACTGATTAATGGTTGAGATGAGGTAGAAGAAAAGGAAAAAGTTAGAGATTGCATTTACAAATCATAAGAAATACACAAACTATATTTTGTAGGAAAAAATCACAGCCCACATACAACAGGAGGACTTTTATTCAGATAGGTCCACACTAATCTAAAGTTTGTGCAAATGGACTATTATATAGAACTCATAGGCTGGAATTTCATCCAAAAAATAAAAAGCTGTTCATATTGGAGTCATTCTGGGGTGCAGAAGCTCAAATTTGGTGCAAGAATACCATATTGAATTAAGGATTTTCTATATAATGCTTATAGTCCATTAGTTCAATTCACTCATTCAATTTGTATTTATAAATAATTTTTAGTGAGTCAGGAACTGTTTTAGGCTTATGAGACACAGTAATTAGATAAAGTATATAATTCTTAATCTCCTGAACTATCCATACTATAGTGCATGGATGAGTATAAAACATCACTGAAATGATTTGAAAAAAGGAATCATGCATTCCTTTATATGTCATAATTAGAATCATATGGATGTATATATATATATATATCCACCTAGATATTTATCTACATTCTACAATCTATACAGGCACAATAAGTATGATGAATAAAGAAATATGGTTACAATAGTGCTTTTTGGAAGCAGAATTTTAAAACTTTTACTCATTTTCTTCTTCATTCTTCCATAGCTTCTAAATTTCAATCACGAACCTATCTTGCTATAATAATCAGAAACTATACACAATGTAACATGTATATTAAAATTTTTATATAATGTTAGTATACACTAGTTGCATTTCCTTCATGAACCAGACTTGTGCTATATAAACAAAGAATTTATAATGTTAACATGATGGCCCATATACACACAATTTAAACTAAAATTAATTAAATACATGCATAAAATTAGCTGCTTTGTATTGTTAGAAATGTTTTGACAAAATTAAAGAGGAATCTCAGAAACATAAACATGTTATTTCTGAGTGAAAACTCTAATGTACCTATCAATTTAGAGAAATTGAAGTCACATCTTAATAATCATTGTAAATATTAAATGCCTAGGTTTGACAAGTTCAATAAGTTAGAATATTTTTGAAACACTCACTTTGGAGAAATTGTTACAACATTCCCTGTCTGGGCGAGACAGAAGTCAGCAGCATCTCTTCCAACAATTGTAGCCGTATACACTAAATTTTTCAAGCTTGGATTTTTCACTAATATCTACGTAGACAGAGAAGAAGGTACAAAGATTAAAATCTATACCATTTCTCAGTTTTAACACAAAGTTAGACATTCAGCACATAAATGTACTCAGCTTAATATATACTATATTAACTGGAAGGAATAAAACAATATTAGAATTTGCATGTGTGTTGGACAGGACCTTGCTACATAGCGCAGGCTCTGGAAATTACTCTCTTTCAGTTTCAGCCTCCTTAGTGATGATAGGCGCAAATCACCTTCTAAACTACAGACTTCTTGTTTAATGATAGTACTTCTATCTATCTTTGTGATTTATCAGATTGAAGAAGGATCTTCTAATACTTTATATGGTAATTCAAAGTCCTAAAACTAACAACTTAGATTTAATTTTTATTTGGGAGTAAAATTATTGGAAGATTTTTAAGCAAAACTAGAATAATTTAGTTTCCATAAAAGGAAAATTTTTCAGATAAGTGAAGAACATTTTCTAAGGAGTTCAAGTTTCAAGACATATCCAGGAAAGAAATGACTGTGTCCTGGTCTAAAAGGAGTTTAACTAGGTATTATCTGAACTAGAAACATGGAGAGTATTAAAAAAGAAGTAGAAAAGGAAGAGGAAGAAGAGGAGGAAGAGGACAGTTACTTCACTATATATGTTAAAATAAAATATATGCAAATATGATAGAAAGCCAAGAAAATAATATAGAAACACGGGGTAAGGAGTTAGAGACTTGGAAGAGGGAACAAACAGAATCTCAAAAAATAACAATTAAAAAACAAAAGAACAGCATGAAGCTTTCAAATGCTAACCTTCCAGCAGGCAACCCTCAAACTATTTGTCACAGTATAGTGAAAAGTGAGGCAGAAGAAGAGCTTGGGGCTTGTAACTTCTAGGTTAAAGATGAACCAATGATGAGAACTTTAAGTTAGCTAAAGAGAAAACTGATGGCATGGAATACAATTAGCTATTCATTACTGGCCTAAAGCTAACAAAATCTAAAGAGATGACTCATCTGCTAGGTAACTTTGATGAAAAAAGTTAGCAATCTCATATTCCAAACGCTGAAGCTGCCATTTGGCTTACACTGGACTACCTTAAGATGACTACAAAGGTAGACGACAAATAAAGAAACCGAGTTCATTAATTCTTCTTTGGTTGACCTGAGATTGAAGAGGGCAGGTTTTTTTGTTTTTGTTTTTTGTTTTCAATGTGCATGTCTTCTTGGGAGGAACATAGTTTTTATACTCATTTCACTAAAAAGAATAAATGTTCTGCTTACTGGCTAGCTATCATAGTTTGAGTTACTATGAAGGTTGTGAGTGAAAAGACATCAACAGTCTAATCTACTTGTGCCAGGAAAGACTGAATGCAGGGATTCAGGACTGCACAAAGTGCTGAGAATAAGTGATGGATGAGTATACAACTCTAACAATACACCATAAGTCTCAGGAAATCTTGAAGAGGAGACTGAAAAGAATGTAAGAGCTTGGAGGCATGGAGAAGAACTGGGAAGTGCCATATTCTGAACTAGACAGTCTTTGTGATCATAACTGGCAGCAGTTGCTGATGGCTGCACTGAGTCTGCCACAAGAATGGAGGAGAGGTGCAGGAGGACTTACCCCTTACTATTGAATTATTTGCTACTGATAGAGTCAGGGAAAAGGGAGTCATTGTCTTTAATTGTGTACCCACTGTTGATTCCCCCAGGCTCCAGTGGATGGTTGCAAATCAATGGTCACAAAGATAACCCTGGTTAAACTAAAATGGCCACAAAACTAAAGCAAAGCTCAATCTTGGGAGGACTGCTAGGGATATTAGAAGGTTGAGAGGGTTAGAGGGAGATCAAAGAGGGAGTGGGAAAACATTCATCAGAATGTATTATATACACATGTAAATTGTCAAAGCAATAAATATGTATTAGAAAATAAACAAGACAGGTACAAGCAGAACAGGGATCTGGGAAATCAGTTATTGTTCACATCCTGGTCTGTTGGCCTTGCTAGTCTCATAATGTATTTATTTCATTACTTTTATTTCATTGCAAGCCTACAAATTTCTCCTTTGGTATCTATTTTATCTTCTGGAAAATTCTGCTAGGAGAGGCATCCCTAATCTTTGGCTATCTTACCCAAGTATCAATATGATTTTCCAAGCTCTATGAAAACATAAAGAAGAAGGATGGAGATTTTCTCCCTGATTGAATTCTAGTCCATCCCTTTGAGCTCAGTTTTAGCTTAGGCGTTTATTTTTGAGCATGTTCTCAAGAACACAATTTTAGGAATATTCTTGATAACTCACTTTATCCAGAATCTTTTACCTTTGAAATCTGATCAACCTTTATAATAGAACACAATCCTTATATGCTATTCTTTCTCAGAAAATGTTTGCTCCTCTTCCCTTCAAGAATCCTAGTAAGATAGATTAGCCAGAATCTTTCTTCACTTCTGGTGTTTCCTTTTAGTAACTCTTCATTCATTGACCATCCTCTCTCTCCTTGTTTACAAATTTTTATTTTTTATTTTTATAATCAGAGTTAGTCTCAAATACCTACAAGGACAATCCTATAAAATGCCTAGATTATCATTTTAAACCAATCCTGTATAACTCTGCCTTATAATTTTAAACAAGTGTCATGAATATGTTTCTTTAATAACATGCAAGAATATTATGGAAAGTGACAACCTACAAGAGAGAAATTTGGTAAAAGGTATTGTTTGCCAAGTTAGTCGGGAAAAGACAATAGCACGCACAGTTCCTGTAAATCATAAAGAATATGGTAAAGATTTGGAGAAAATTAACCTTAGTTTAATAGATATTTTGGTAACTACCAGAATAAGTACACTAATGCTAATAATTTCTGTCTTTAGTTTTCCCTAAGGATTTAAGGACCCATATTGTTTAACAGCATACAGATATCATTTATATCAACAAGAAAACTTTTGGTGTTCTGTTTTATAATGTATGTATGTACTTATGTAAATATGCATACATGCATGAATGTAGGTATATTTCACGTACTAGAATACCAAATGCTTTTAAGTATCAGAGAATTAAGTAATACTTTGTTTTAAGAAGAAAACTTTGAAGGCCACAGCAGATTCATTATGAACTTTTAATGTTTTATAATTCCAGAACTTCCACAGCTAGCACTGACATTTTAATGGTGATAAACAGCTTCAGCATTTCACAATAGATATGACACAAAGGTTTTTGACCAGTATGTCATTATAATGTTCTTTTCAACTTTATAATCAGTTTGTTTAAACACAAACTTCAATTTCATGTGAATAACCACAGAAAATGACTGCAATCTGTGTTTTACCAATGAACACTGCTGTTATTTACTGCTTTCAACATTCTATGATTCTCAAACTTATAATAGAACTTCTATTTAATTTATAAAAGCCATTTAAAGACCTTTAAATATTTTGGACTGTAGATGGATTAGTGGGATGGTTCCAAAGATCCTCTTACCTGTCCCAACACAACATCATACAGAGTACAAGGGAATGGCACCACCTTCTTGGGGAGGTATGTAGGTAGCCTTTCATACATGTAGACACAGAGCATTAGCATCAACACTGGGTTTGGATCACAGATGTCAATGGCCTAAGTTTATAGGAGAAAGACATAAGTTATAGAATATCCATATAAAACAGACAGAGTAAATGAAGTATAATAGTTACTGAATTACTTCAAAATATTCAAAAGTGTTTCTAATCAGCAATGAAAAGAAAATACAGATATAAAAATAGAATAATATTCTTAATGGGAAACATCTGACATATTAAAGGATTAGTTAAGACATAATCAGAATGCTGACTTCATAGCTTCAAAGACTGCATAAAAGAGATCCAAAGCTCAGAAGAATATCCTATCTTAGAAATCCTGATTCATGTGGATAAACTGACACCTTTGATTTTAAAATACTAAATAATGTAGTGAAAAATATGACAAGTATGACATATATTACTAAGCATAGCAAGTGACTTTCAAAGAAGGCCCATAGGAGACAATGGCACATGATGCCAGGGAGATGGGCTTGATAGATGAAAAAGGACTAATAAGACAAGAAGCAACAAATTCAGGCAGACTAAGTAAGAGCCATTGGAGAACTACTTTATCCACAAGAAACAAAAGCAACTATTTAGAAAATGCAACTGTACTTATAAACAGGGAATTTTTTTTTTCAGAGCCGAGGACTGAACCCAGGGCCTTGCGCTTGCTCGGCAAGCACTCTACCACTGAGCTAAATCCCCATCCCCATAAACAGGGAAATTTGTTACGGCTCTCTGAGCTGATCAGAAATAAAAGTCCAAAATTACAGAGGTATAATAAAGATAATAAACAGTCACAGAATCAGGAAGAGAATAAGGAAGAATTTCATTTATTTCTCTTTGGGAAAAGACAGAATCGTATGAAAGACTATTCATAGCAAAGTACTGTAGCAGGAATCTTAGAGAGTCTTATTAATAAAATCAAACCCAGGGCCAGTTATTGGGGTGAAATGCTGGATGGTCAGAGAGACAGAACAAGCCACAGTTAACCTCACCTGGCCAACTTCTCAGCTGCTTAACCAGGCCAAATGCTTAACCAGGATAAATGCTTCTAGTTTCTGGTCCTCACGCCTTATATACCTTTCTGCTCTCTACCACCACTCCCTGAGATTAAAGGCTCACTTTCTGGGATTAAAGGAGTTTGTCACCACGCCTGGCCATTTCCAATGTGGCCTTGAACTCACAGAGATCCAGAGGGATTTCTACCTCTGGAGTGCTAGGATTAAAGGTGTGAGTGCCACCATTTTCTAGCCTTTGTATCTAGTGACTGTTCTGTCTCTGAACCCAGATAAGTTTATTAGGGTGCACAATATTTTGGGGAACACAATACCACCACAAAGTTCTATTGGAAATGGTAAGAGGTAGAGACTTGTTTAGTAACTTAGTCATGTTCAGTATATGTGGCCTTCTGCACTTCCACTGAAATTGAGATGGAGATCTGCTGTGACTCAGCACAAACTAATGTTCACAAACGAAAATGATTTGCCCCCATCCTGGCAGTGTGAGTCTGATCTAATATACTACGCAATTGGCAGTGAAACTGGATGGTCATTTTCAGAGAACAATTGTTATCTGGCAGTCCAGTTTCCTCATCCTCTTTTCTTTCTTTAAAAGGAAAAAAAAAGGTTGTTCTTCTTTTATCAATTATGAATACTTGCTAATGAAGGGATGATGATGTATGGTGTGAATGAAAATTCCTGAAAAGAAGCAGTGTCTGCAGAGACTGGCTGACTAATTAGAAAAGAATGTCAATACTATAGAGAGATTGGAACGTTGCAAGTCCAGGGGCCAATTATCTTAAGCTAAGTTGACCTCTAGATTCCTTATGGACCTTTGTGTCAGAACTAACATCTTGTGACTAATGGATGGAAACCTTTTAGAATTTGTTAACCTAGCACACCACTTACTCCCACGAATGAAAATCTTATACAGCATCTTAGGCCTACAGAAAACCTTCCTCCATCTCACTCTATCTGCCAATCTAATGTACCTACCAATGTATTTGAAATTTGCCTTGGTTTATGGCTTGCTTTGCTCTGAAGACTATAAAACTTCATAAAAATTGGAATATGGAATTTGGGGTAATCTAAATCTAGGCTGTGATAATAATTATCCCCAAGAGGATAATTGAGAGAAAACTTAGAAATATACCAGGATCTCAAAGTTTAACTTTTTTATATAATTTCAACAGTGATAGTAATGGAAAATGAATACAGAGGAATATTTGAAGTTAATAATATAAGGTAAAATGAGAGAATTTAATTCTTACATTCATTTTTAAACTCTAAAAAGATAAATTTTAAAAAGGTCTCAACTTGGCATGCATATTAGGGAACCCTGTGATCTGATGTTTATGGAGCTATCTAGTAAGAGCAGTGATACGTTTGTTAGAGAAAAGAGGAACATTAGCAGAGCTCCATGCCAAACTCAGATCTGGCATAAACAAATGTCTTTCAAAACCTATTTCACTTTTAACAACATTAAAATATATAGGTGGAAATATGGATATTATTTCAAAAATTAATCTTTGACACATATGTAAAAGAATGGAAATCCAGCAATTTAGTAAATGAAAATGTTTAAGTGAATGGGAAAATATATGTAATAAGATATTATTTAAAAATGGAATCGTGATGGTCTCAGTTCCAACTCATACATCACAGCTCCTGTATCTATGGCTCAGGGAACATACCAAAAGAGAAGGGAAAAGATTACCATAGCCAGAATAGCAGAAGTCTGTTGTAAAAGTGTCTTCTCTAATTGCCTGCATAAACAAGACCAGAATAATAGCAATGGAAATACAAAAGTCTTTAGGTTTGGTTGCCTCTTGGTACTCCTGGAATATGGTAGAAGTTTAAAAAATAAAGATTTGTGGAAGGTCATGGGAAAATGGGAAGGAGTCATGCTTTAAAAAGAGATTATAGTATCTTGTTCTCTTCTTCTTATGACTCCCAGGTAAAAGGATAAGCATTTGCTTTATCTTATGTACCCACAATGACATACTGTCCTTTCTAGAAGAAGGAGCCATATGATTTTAGACTGTAACCTCCAGCAGCATGAGTCTAAATAAGCCCTTTCTCATTGTAATTATCTCAATTATCTCATTATAGTGATGAGAAATTGGCTGACTTATTAACAAGATTTTTTAAATAATATGACAAAAAAGTCACAAAAATCAAGTTGTTTTACACATTGCTATTCTCTTGCCTACCTCAAGTGGTTTCATCAGATTGAGGTTCATGATCAGCAACTAGATCTGATGCTGTTTTTGTTCATAATTAATTTTAAATGCCCCAATGTTTGGGTTATAAAAAGCTTTCATATTACACATAAACCAGTTTTAGAAGTTTCCAGTGAAATATTTGCAGCTCCACAAAAACTAATGCTGTTTATTACCTTTCATGTACATAATCTTTCACAATTTCAGTACAAATTGTGATTTGGTCAATGTGATGTTTTAAATAGGAATGGGCCCATAGAATCAAATGTTGAATGCTTGGCCATAGGGAGTAATATTATTGGAGGAATGGCCTTGTTGGAGAAGGTATGGCCTTTTTGGAAGAAGTGTGTCACTGTGGGGAGGGCTTTGGGGTCTCATATGCTCACGCTATACCCAGTGTGGACACAATCTCCTGCTACCTGAGGATCAAGATGTAGAAATCTAAGCTCTTTCACCAGCACCATGTCTGCCTGCATGCCACCATATCCTTCCTCGGTGATAATGGACTAAACCTCTAAATCTGTAAGCGAGGCCCAGTTAAATGTTTTCCTTTATAGAGTTTTCATGGTCATCATGTCTCTTCACATCAATAAAAACCAATCTTCTATTTCTTTCATCTAGCAGTGGCTTATCCAAAAGCCTGTGAAGTAATTTTGTTTCATGATAGGCAATGAGAAATAAACCATAGGTCTAGTGGAAAATACTCATTTTTTTTTTGTAAAAAAAAAAAAAAAAGAAGCAAAATAAGAGATGTTGTTGATTAAATGAAGGTCTAGTTGTTTAAATTTTAGGTGAGAATACCAGCAAAAATGATGATTCTTAGTGTGTATGCTTGAAATAATGTCAGCACACTAAAACTGACTAAGGAACAATGAACCTGGATGACTTTGCTTAAATACTCAGTATTTGGCTCTAGAATTTTTCTGCTTGATTTTATCTTACTAAAAATGCTGAATTTTCTTATTTTCAAATAACTTTATGCTCACCAATTTTCTGAGATAAGAGTAACATATATAACAACAAAAATGCAAGCCAAAATTTAGTGACAGAAACAGCCCAATTATTCATTCTTAGTGCCATAATTAATTGTTGAATTCTATACAATCTACACACATTTTTTAGAGTTATCTTCTGGCATGCATCTTACCTGACATTGAACAAGTACAGCAACCTTAGTCTAAATAAAAATCATATTTATTTAATTATATAAATTATGTATAAATATAATATACACACATATCAGATAGTAGGACTCTGCCAGAGGATATGACTTGTCCAGCAGATTTTTCAGTTATAACAAAAAACATAATGAAGAAATATTAACATTAATAACAAACTCCAGAGCTTAATTTAATAGGATCAAAATGTGAACTAGTTTAAGTACTATCTTACTTAAGGTTTTTACTGCTGTGAAGAGACAGCATGACCACAGCAACTCCTAGAAGGGAAAACATTTCATTGGGACTAACTTACAGTTCAGAGGTTTAGACCATTATATTCATGGCAGGTGGCATATAGGCAAACATGGTGATGCAGAACTTCTATATTTTGATGCTCAGGATTCAGCAAGTGAACTGTTTGTCACACTGGATATAGCTGAAGCATAGAAGACCTCAAAGCCTGCCCCCACACTGACATACATCCCCCCAAAAGGCCATACCTACTCCAACCAGTTCATGCCTCCTAATAATGCCATTCCCTATGAGCCAAGAATTAAAACAATATAGTCTATGGGGACCATATATATTCAAAGCACCACATTTCACGACCTAGTCCCCATCAGCTTGTAGCCATATCATAATGCAAAAATGCACTCAGAACAATTTCAAAAGTCCCCTTAGTCTATAACAGTCTCAAACTTATTTAAAAGTCTGAAGTTCAAAATCTCTTCTGAGATTCATGCAATCTCTTAACTGTAATCCTGTATAAAATAAAAATCAAAAAGCAGATCACATACTTCCAACATAACAATGGAACAGGATATATATTACCATTCCAAAACATAGGGAAGGGAACATAGTGAAACAGTGGACCAAAGCAAGCGTGTAAACCATCTGGGCAAACTCCAAATTTTGCATACTCATATCTGATGTCAGAATGCTCATCAGATCTCCACCTCCTTTCAGCTTTGATGACTGCAACATAATTCTTTCTTTTGGGCTGTTTCCACTCTTTTTAGTAGCTTTCCTCAGCAGGTATCTCTAGCATCTATGAATCTCCAAGACAAGTCAGGCTTCAACTTCAAAGCTTCACACAATGGCCTTTCTGGGTTTCCACTCAGGAACACCCCTGCCACACATCTGGACTATGTGACTTTCCATAGTCACAGAAGAATATTCCCTAAACCCTTTCTTCTATCCTTGACCCCAAATCCTAAATTATGTGGCCAAAACCACCAAGTTCTGCTGCTTGCTTGGGCTGGAACATGGTCTGCTGGTTCAATTACATCTTCACCGGCTTTCTGCTTTTGATGGTTTCCTTCACTGCCTAAGCTTGGCTGGCCTGAAACTCTGGATCTATAGACCAGACTGGCCTTATACTCAAAGATTCACTTGCCTCTGCATGCAGAGTACTGCAATTAAAAGGCTTGCACCCAAATGCCAGGACCTAAGCTGTGCCCTTTCACAAGTTGGAAGCTTAGCTGGGTGGAGTACTTCCTTGAGGTCACTACTCCCTTTATTCCATTTCTAATATGTTATCTCACTGACTAGAGGGCTCAGAGTCATTCTACTTCATAGTGCCCCTTTTCAGTCTGTACACTTTGTATTTTTCCTTGCTCAGCTTGCACCTTTTCCTTATAAATCTTCATTAGAGTTGATACTAGTAACTACAAGACACAGTCAATACTAGGCTGTTTTGAGATTTCCTCTGCCATGGAACTAATCAAAACACTTTACTTCAGCCTCAGGCAAACTTTTTGTACAAGGGCAACAAGCAGCCACATATTTCACCAAAATATCACAAAACCAGTCTCTAGGCAACATACTAACATTCTTCTCTAAATCCTCTTGAGCTAGGCCCTCACAGTTCAAATCACCCTCAGCACCACACTGTCTTCCATGTTCCTACTAGAATGGTTCATTAAGTCTCACTAAAAGTGTTCAACTTCTTTTCTAATCTATAGTCCCAAAGTCCATATTCCTCCAAACAAAATCATGATGTAGCCGATTACAGCAATACCCTAGTTCCTGGTATCAGCTTCTGTCTTAGTTAGGGTTTCTATTACTGTGAAGAGACACCACGACCACAGCAATTCTTATAAAGGAAAAAAAATTAATAGCGCTAGCTTATAGCTCAGAGGTTTAGTTCATTATCTTCATGGTAGGTGGCAAGCAGGCAGACATGCTGCTAGAGAAGGACTTGAGAGTTCTACATCTTGATCTTCAGGCAGCAGGAAGTGCACTGTTTAACACACTGGGCCTAGCTTAATCATATAAGACTTCAAAGTCCACCCCCCCCCACAGTGACACACTTCTTCCAACAAAGCCATACCTACTCCAAACAAGGCAACACCACCTAACAGTGTCACTCCCTGTGGGCCAAGCATTCAAACACATGACTCTATGTGGACCATTCCTATTCAAATCACAAGCACCAACAATGATTCATTACTAGTCTGTTAATTTGACAGTGATATTTGAAACCTGCCTTTAACTTGATATATCAGTGCTTATACAAAGTTATTCACTGAAACTAGCTGAAAAAAAAGTTATGTTTTATCAAATTGTTGACAATTACTCCACATTTTTATCTTGCAGATATTTAATTTTTAAAGTATTTTTTGTCTATGCAATAAAATTAACATCTTGAGTTAAAAATACGGGATGAAATTTTTATTTATTTATTTATTTATTTATTTATTTATTTATTTATTTTTTGGTTTTTCGAGACAGGGTTTCTCTGTGTAGCTTTGCACCTTTCCTGGAGCTCACTTGGTAGCCCAGGCTGGCCTCGAACTCACAGCGATTCGCCTGGCTCTGCCTCCTGAGTGCTGGGATTAAAGGCATGCGCCACCACCGCCCGGCAGCAGGATGAAATTTTAAAGAGAAATTACAGTGGACAATCAACTAAATTCTCCACGGGCAGACATTTCTTGTGAATCCCAACCACATTTTCAAGAGATAGCTTAGTACCAAGCATTCCATATAACTTTTTCTGGGTTCCTTATAAGAATACCTTGTCTCTTGAAATCTAATTCTAATTTCTATGTTTCCTGTAGTAGTCAAGTGTTCATCTTCTGTAAGCATCTTGGTCATTAGGAATTCATACTACCTTTGAAAATATGAGTATGATTTAACCATCTTTGTATCTTTGAAATGTTCTATCTGGATGTATTCATGGAGGAGGTTTAACAATTGGTGGGAACTATAAAAATTGTATAGTTAACATTCTTTTTTTTTTTTCGAACATTTTCTGTATTTTGCCTTTCTACTTTACCACTGGCTCACTACAGAATCGCTCTCTCTCCATGCTATAAACTGCCCACCCCCCAACATTCTTATATTATGTTTTTTACTAAAAATTCAACATTGTAAAATAATTCCCTGACATGGTATTTACAGTTTCTCCTTATATCTCTCCCAATAAAAATGAATGTAAATATCAGATCTGGTATAAAATGACTTTGGTATGCAAGCAACTTTAACAAAGGGATATTATAAACGAATAAAAGAAGCAATGAAATTCATAAACTCTGAAAATCATCTGTGATACAAAGTTACTTACCTGTATGTTCAAATCAAAGCCAATTTCCCGAAGACTATTTATAATGATCAAGCAATTGTGCAAATACTGTTCGGGACGTTTCGGTCGTGTGTACATATTTACAAAATGAGACTCAATCTGGAAGTTAAAGCAAAGAGCTTTAATTAAAGGAATAATAAAACAGAAAAATGTAAGTTTTTTTGTAGTGCAACAAAGGATCATTGGATCTTAGCATCTGAAACAGAATATTGCACACAGCACTTAAGACTAAACAAAAAGGCAATGCTAAGTAGTAACATTCATGTATTTCAGTCAGAATTAAAACATTTAAGGAAGCAATTTAGAGGAAATAAACTGCAACTCTTAATTGCCAACTTTCCTCAGACAGGAAACTACCATTGGACAATGAAATAACCCTTACCAAAAACGGGCAGTATGCTGCCAGCTGTGTAGCAAAAACAAGGCCATCAAAAAGGTCTGTGTCAAAATTCACTATCCATCTCTCGGAAGGAACATCACCTATTTTGAAAAAAAGGAAAAAAAAATAACAATATTTTAACACTGTTGTGATATGTCTTATAGCAATTTGAAGAAGAAAGAAAACTATGCCTTTATTTAAAAAATACGATTTTCATGAATATTCAGTGTGACAGTTACCTTTTGCCACCTGACACAATTAGTCACCTGGGAGTAGTCTCAATAAGAGAGTGTGTTTGGTGGATTGGCTATGAGAATGTCTGTGCATACAGAACTCTCTAATTACACTGTGCAGAGTGCTGGAATGTGCTTGAGTAGAAAACATAAGCATATTATGCATGCACTCATTTCTCTCAGTTCTTTAATCAGATGCAATGTATGTGTTTGAAGTTCCTTTCTTGACTTCCCCACAATGATGGACTATAACCCAGTGTAATTCTTTACTTCTAATTTACTTTTAGTAAAATTATTTCATCAGAGCAACAAAAATGAAACTAAAGCACTATGAAATATATTCATACGGCTTAAGACCAACTACAAGATTTCTCTTATTCCTATTTGAGCCACTCTGAAAACATCATTTTATGTACTAACAGAACAGAAATCTGGTATTTTACAATGCTCACCTTTCCTTCCTTCATTCTTCCTCCTTTTTTTTTTTTTTTTTGAAGGAGCCTCATGTAGCCCAAGGTGTCCTTGGATTATCCATATATGGGAAGATGACTTTGAAGTCTGACTCTACTGCTTCTACCTTTGAAGTGCTGAGATTTCAGACTTATGTCACCAAACCATTTTATATATATATATATTATTTTTGATTACTTTGTTCAAATGTTTGGCCAGTGATGAACAACATGCATTAGTTCTGAGGCTCAAAATACATGTTATTCCTTTAGATTCTATGGTATTAACAAAGGTGGGACATTTATAAGATGGAGATTTATGGCTTGAATACATCAAAACTAGACTATGAAAAATAATATGAGTAAGAAGAGTACCAAAAAGAAGTCTTAATTACAAAGGGGTTACTCTACTGAAAATGGAAGAAGAAGGGAAAATATCTGGGTACCAGGCATATATCTTGGTGCTGAAGTGATTAGATAGAACTCATTGCTATTGTTGAACACAATATTTCATTATTTTTATACTTTCCAAAAAGGCACAGATTCTTTATAGTTTTTGTATCCTCTCATTTGAAATCAAATGGGATAATGGTAAGCATCAGATAACCTCCAATTTCTTCTCTATTCTTATTTCACGTGAAGAAGAAATTACAAAGGCTATGTTATGGACATGTTCGTGTTAATTTCACAAATTAAATTTGGATTACACTTGAAACACTTAGACCACAGACGTCCAATATACTTTACAAAAACTTTGGTACTTTTTCACCCACAACTTCAGTATTAAATATTTCAGTAAGATTTCAAAAGCACTGTACCCTATAAAATTATTCTAGGAAATGCAGATTAACAGAAATCTTCAACCAATACAGAACAAATAATGATAACAAATATATTCACTTCTCCAGCTTGAAGTATAACTGACAAAATTATATTCATGTTAAGTGAATATGGTATTTTGATTTATGGGCACCTCCTGCAATGACTCCTAAAATCAAGATAATTGACATATTAGGAACTTCACATAGTTACCATTGTGTGTGTATGTGTTTATAGTACCTGATGAAAGTACTTCTCTTAATTTGTAACCCAGGTTTTTCAAGAAAAGTAATTTGCTTTTATTTTTCTATGAACTGGAAGCTTTGATATATTTGATCTGACAATTGCAACTTGCTAGCCACTGACACTAACTGTGGACCAGTTAGTTAGTGGTGGGGATAAATTGCATTCACCAAATAGCAAATTCTCCTGAATGAGTTTATCTGTCAGTGTTTGGCATTTATTTCAAGCTCATTATATGTCTCAAAAGTCCTCAGTGAAATCTAACCCTGACAAGCTGTAGCAACAAAATACCCGACAAAAGCAATTTGGGGCAGATTTCATGGCTTGTCACACTGCATCCAAAGTCAGGAAGTAGAGAACAATGACTACGAGTTCTCAGCATGATTTCTTCCTTTTATCCTAGCCCATGGAATTGTGATATTAGATGTGGTATTATGGCCTTAGTTAACCTAATCCAGATAATTCTTCAAAGGAATGCCCAGCCTTTTTTTTTTTAGTTGATTTTAGGCTCCATCAATCTGATAATAAATAACAAACATCATCTCTACCACTTGTCAACTTGATACCCAATCATATCACACTTGAGCAATTATCTTCTACTTTTTAACACCATAGTTTAATAACTATCTCATAATACAAAATACATACTGTTCAATATTAAAAATATCCAGTCTTTAAAAGACACAATACTGCCGGGCGGTGGTGGCGCACGCCTTTAATCCCAGCACTCGGGAGGCAGAGGCAGGAGGATCTCTGTGAGTTCGAGGCCAGCCTGGGCTACCAAGTGAGTTCCAGGAAAGGAGCAAAGCTACACAGAGAAACTCTGTCTCAAAAAAACCAAAAAAAAAAAAAAAAAAAGACACAATACTTTACACACAAAGTGTAATGGTCAGGTTTCTTCTGAGACTCAAGCAATCACTTAAATATGAGTTTCTATTACACACAAAAAGAAACTCCTAATGTACAATGGCATAGAATAAACTTTCCCATTCTAAAAGGCAGGAAAGGAGGCATAACAAAGAATGATTAGAACAAATCAAGACTGAAACCTCCCCCCCAAAAAAACACCAAATCCTGCATCTCTGTGTAGGACATCACAAATTTATGATAAAAATCCACTGGGATCCAACACACTTTGGGGGTCTCACCACTCCATTTCTGCCACCTGCAGTCTATATCGCTTCTGGGCCTCTCCTTGGCAGACACCTTATGCCCCTCGCATCACAAACATGTGTCTGGTGTCTTACAGTTTCATATAGTGGCTTCTCATAGCCTCCTTGCAAGCACTCTAACCCTGCTACATATTGCTCAGTCTCAGTAGCTCTCTGAAAGCATGTGGCAAGACTAAATGACCCTTTCAGTCTTGGCTCATTCATTATTACCAAGACAGTACAACAAAGAAAATAGTGCTTATTTTTGTGCCAACTTGAGATGTAGCTTGCTGCCTCCATTGGACCACAATGCCATAGGCCTCTGTAAGCCTTTCATGGTGATCCTGAGGAAATACATCTTTAGGTAGTTGCATTTGAAGAGGGAAATTTTTTTTTCACACACATTCCCAGTCCAGGCTTATCTCCCTTCAAATGAATTTGGGTTTTTGCAAAATGACTCCATTCATGGATGGGATCTTGCCCTACAGCCATCTTTCCTAGTGCCTACATTTAAACTTGTTTCTGAATATTTCCTCACCAAAAATGAAACTGTGGTGTCTAGGCCCTTCATGCTTTCTTGCTGGTGTGTAGTTGACTTTCACTAGATAGCTAACCACCCCACTTTCTACTTGTTTCAAGTTGCATCTAAAAAGAATATATCCAGGTTATTCCATCATTTCTTCCTGAAAGTACCTGCTCCTTCTTGGATTTACCCTGCAATTACAGCATTAGTCTAGGTTTTGCTGTTATAAGCATAGGAACTTTTATTTCCCCAGGCTCTCTACCTGTACCCGCAGGAAAAAAAAATGGTACTGATGGGTCTTTTTGTTTCTTTGTTTGTCTTTTTCCAATCCATCACAACTTTGGAATTGCTTTGGTATAAAACCAACTTGTCAAATACCAGCAGGCACGGACTGGTGCTGCTCAAGTATGGCTTTCAATAGGAAGAGGATGAAGTGCTTTCTAGGACAATGTTGAGAAGAGGTAAAAACAAAACTTTATCCTTTTTCAAAAATCAGGTGTTCATAGGTGTGTGAATTTCTCAGGATCTTTGATTCCACTTCATTGATCCATGTGTCTGTTTTTTAAGCCAATATCAGAAGAGTAGGCAGAAAGATTGTAAGGACCAGAGCAACAGTGATTTTTCAGTAAGATTGTGTCTCCTAGTAATATCAGAAGCTACAACCATAAAATCTCACCAACATGACTACCAAAATATGAGCTGAACAAGGACATGAAATACGGCAAAGTGGATGGGGGAAGCCTAGGAGGCCTCAACCCTACATAAACAATGAACTACAGTTAACCAAGGAATGTTGAGCCTGGGAAAAAAATTACCTTTCTCAGGGAAGAGCATACTTATTGGTTATCCAATACCAAATGATCAACCCTGAAATTATATATACTACTAACACTATAAAGACTAAGCAAGTTGTACTTTGAATTTAGAAATACACACACAGACACATGCGCGTGCACACGTATGTAATAACAAATAATGAAAAACAAAAAAAGAGGCCATGAATTTGAAAGAAATCAGGGAGAGGCATATGGGAGGGTTTGGAGTGGAAAAAAAGGAAAGAAGAAATGATGTCAGCATAGTATAATATCAAAAAAAGGATTAATTTTAAAGAAAGATTATACTAAAGAAGCCCGTAAGTGATGGGGGGGGGGCAGATAAACAGATACATGTTATGTTGGGGAAATTTTATTCAAATACAAATAAAGAACAAGAGAGAAACAGAGTGAACTTTATGTTGCTTTGGAGAGAATGTTAGGTAATAATGTCTTCAATTTATGAGGAAATACATTTCAAAGTCTTACTAAAAACCAAACTCTACAATCTTCTGCTTTGTTCTGTGGCTTGGATCGAACTTCAAGGGTTGAATATTAGCAAATTCTACTCTGAGCACAAAAGATTGGCATGTTTTCTGAGGGAAGGAGGTAACTTAAAACCAAAAATGCATTTCCACACATTTCCATTTAATAGAGTTAATGCTAAGGACAAAAGAAGAAATGTATAGCTATATTAGAAACTAGACCTAGAACTAGGCTCTTGGTAGAGAATTCAACGTAGCTGTTTATTGGGGAACAGATAAATATGTATGTGTAAGAGCTTATCATGATCTATTCACTAAAGAATTCATGAAACATTATTTTCACAAAGTGATACCCAATAGGACCCTCATAAATAAAATGCAAACTATGCTTAATAGCTTACATACTGAAAATGCTAGCAGCAATGTTAGGGGTGTCTTTAATATCCAAATTTCCAGAACATGTCTATATACATTTCATCATTTCTCCTCACAAATATACTAAAATCTTTTTCTTACTATCTTAGCTTGAAGATCATGAAAAGAAATCCCTCTTAAATAACACAGAATAAATCATGTAATTAGTTTAGAATCCATAGATGATGAGTGTGGTTCCATGGCTCCTTTTATATTAAATTTAACATTGCCAATTATAACTATTTAAAGAAAAAAATCATACCACTTTTATTGTTTTTCCATATAGTATTTCGATGATTCTCATAATTTGTATTCAACCAACTAAGTAGAATCCTTTCAGAATTAGAATATATGTTGCTGGATGTAAAACAAGGGTTGATTTTTGATTTATTCTCCCCACGTATAGGCGGAACAGAATTGTAGCAATGTGGTGTCACCCGAGATAGAATCATAACCTGGAATTTTGAAAGAAATAGTTATTAGACTCAGATAGAAAATAAATTCACATTTGAAAAGTTAATTACCCCAAGTAGATAAGTAAGGGAAGACACTAGTATTTTCTGGTTAATGCACTTCTCAGGAATAAGAGAATAGAAGAGAGATGTGCCACTCATGGTCACTTTCAGTCTTCAACTTCTTGCTTGAATGCCATTTATACTATGGATAGCCTTACTATGCAACTTGTAACAAGACACTTCTTAATTTAAAAAAAGCTATACTTGACTTGATGACACATCTGTTAGAATGCCAATTCATTAATTTGGCATGGTTTTCTTTTTATTACAGTTCACAAACTTAAAGTTTTAAGTATCAAGAAGCTTTAGCCATCTGTACTAGTTAATTTTCTTTGTTTTACTTATTTATTTGTATTAGTTACTTTTCTTGCTATAACAAAATATCTGAAAAGAGTGGTTTAGGGAAAAAGAGCTTTATATTGGCTCAGTTTTAGGGATAGCGAGTAATTGTACCCCAAAACATGAGAAAACTGGTCACATTTTAACCAGAGTTAGGAAGCAGATACAGATGAAAGCTGGTACTCAAATTGCTTTATTTTTATTCCAGTCTGAACTGTAGCCTATGTATTGGTATTGCCTAATATTAGAGGGAGCTTCTCAGCTTAATTTGCCCCATCTAGATATTCTCTCCCAGACATGTCCAGAGGTTTTTATTCTAGATACTGTCAATTTGACAGTCATTAACCATTATACCACTCAAAATACAGTTTGATATAAAACTTACTGGACATTTTTGTTGGGTGGTTGGTGACAGGGTCTCATGGATCTCTAGTTGGCCTCTACCTCTTAATGTAGCCAAGGCTGGCCTTGCACTCCTGATTTGCCTACCTCTCCCTCTTAAATTGGGAATATAGGTATGTACCACTATGCCAGATATGTGTATTTTAAGGAAATAAAGAGTAGAAAAAAACCATAATTCAATGAACTTTTATTTCATGCTGTTAAGTTTGGTATAGAATGCCACAGATGCATTCACTCAAAGTGCACTGTATCTGATAAGTAGAGAAATATATCAAAGAGTTACTAAGAGTTGTACTTCACTAGCTATGGACATAGATTCTAGATGACAGCAACAATCTGAGTCTTATTATTTCATTATGTATTTCAGTAGATAAATAATTATTCAATTATAGAACAAGAGAAATTGTAAAAACATTCTAAATAAATGAGTCAGTTCAACTGTTTACATTACATACACATTCCTGTATCAGTTCACAAGTTCATCCTGATAAATTCATAAGTAGTACTCTAACATCTTGGATGTGAAGAACAAAACCTGAGTGACATATGTTCTAGAGATATGGTTGCCCTGTTCACACCTACCCAACATTCACCTTTCCATCCTGAAATTTTAATTTGGGCAAATGCAATTTGTCACTAAAAGGAATGTTTTCCTGACAAAGAAGCACACACAGCCCACATAGAGATCACTTCTGAAACAAATTGTTTGATACTTGTCTCAGAGCCTGTGATAATCCAACCTAAGAAACTCTCATATTCAGTTGTGTAACTACAGAAAAAATGGTGCTCATATCTTCCTGTATCATGTATTTATGTAATGTCTCAAATAGCTTCAATTTAAAAATATGGAAGGTCTCATACTGTTCTTTCTTTTCCAAAATAGAAACTGTTAAGAATTTTCACCAAATAAATCTAATGCAGAATGTTGGAATTTTATCTGACCTATGTGGTGAGAATAGCAATCAATAAACACAAAAGACATTATTTTAGCATTTCTTATTAATTTCTATAATAGAAATACAGCACAAACTGGATCTATAATTCCTTAGCTTCAAATCCCATATACTTTAAAATGCAACTGAAAATCTTGGAAGTGGATTCCTAGCCTTTCTGAGTAATAACAAATGATGAATTACCTGACTACAGCTAATGAGATAAATGTTTGGAACTAATGAGCTGAGCAAGCTCAGAATTCATCTATCAACTGTCACAGCTACTTTCCAAAGGAAATAAGATTTGCAAGTGAACCTTTACTAGGAACACAGATTTAATGACAAACTCACATGGATCATAGAGATACACTCTAATACAGAAAGTGTCAAAATACATACTGTTTATTTCTACATAAGTGCTGTTTTAAAACTACCACTGTTGAAATATTTATCAATTTTTACTCTGCCACAGGATGATAGTTCTTTAAATGTTCTAATATAAATAACTGTATAAATGAAAGGAGTGATAAAAGAATATAGGAAGCACCAGAGTTCACTTCATATACATCAAACATATTTGGAGGAAAATGATACTATTTGTTGTTTAACATTAGTTAAACAAAAAGTATGAATTGATGGAATGAAATGAGAAGTACAGAAGAAAGAATAACTTGTTATATGTTAGCCAATTCTTCAGTTTAGGTCAATTATTTTCAGCAATCTACGCTCAGGACTTTCCTAGACTCAGGACTTTCCTACGCTCAAACATTGTTTACATAGCCATTTTTGTTAAAGGTCTGATTTATGAATAATCATCAATAAATTTACCATTGATAGAACAGGGTCATAGGTTATAAAACACTATATCATATTGAAGATTTAAAAATAACATAGAAAATTATCAAATAATATGTGTGTATAGATACATATGTGTATACATACATGTATTTAGAGTTATCATACCATTGCCATGCGTACTTCTAGTTCTATATGAATGTGGATGCTATATTTGGCTTATTGCTTCTCATTAATAGTATTAATAATTGTTTTATTACATTTCCTTTGCACATAAATGAGATAACAATTTTTATAATTAAATTTTCAATAAATACTGAGATATTTTAAGAGAATCGAAACGGATCTCTGTCAAAGATTTATCTTGAATAGTTCTATGTTAACTGCAGAGAGAATCAATATCCAGTGTATAACCTTTCTGTTAGATATAGAAATGGATCATGGTTCCACACTAATACAAATGTAAATCTGAGAGTAAATCTTATCCTAAAGTAAATCTATAAGATATCAAAGTTAATTAAGACTTCAGATGAAAATTGTGTATCTGACCAAGAACTGATGCCTCAGTGTCAGGTTTCAGCACTGAGAAATGACTGTGCTCTTGAGAGTGTTGCATGGCTATAAAACCAATGTGGATTCAGGCATGAAAGTGTTCCTGCAATGAACTGGTCCATAACCACTTCTGATTTGAATGTGGGTGGAGTCAATAAATTTCAGGAAGCTGTGACATGAGCTACAACCACTTTGTTGTGACTGTGATCTGATGCTACTATCCAGCAAATACAGCTAGTAAGTTCCAATATGAAGTCTACCGCAGTTTTACTTCCAGTCATACAAAGGTGCTACTATGCAACTGGTGACATGAAGATAATAAAAAAACGTGTTTGTTTGAGGCCAAAATAAAGCAGGAATTAGCAAAAACTGGGCAAACTAGCAATGAGAAGATCAAATATAATATGGTGACTTACTGCATAATAAGGATCAAAAACAAAGTACTTGTAGTAACAACTCATCTATCCATATCTCAACTATGTGGAAAAATCCCATAAAAGCAAAATAAAAATAGATAATAGAGATGGTAATACATGAATCAAATATATAAATCTTGGTACTGTAAATATTATGACCTATTTGACACCTCAAAGTCCGTAAGTTAATTTACAACCTCAAAATTTATAAGAAAAATCTGCTTATGCCCCTTAACTCAGAAACTGTCTGGTTTTATTTCACTGAAAAAAATTCAGTACATATGGATTAAACCTACTTCAAAAACCTGTACTCAACAAAATTTGAAAATCTAAAAGTGAACAATTTTCTCCATAGATACAACTTACCAAAGTTAAATCAAGATCAAATAAACAATTTATATAGACCTATAATGCCAAGGGAATAGAAGCAGTCATTAAAAGTCTCCCAACCAAAAAAAGCCCAGGGCCAGATCTTAGCACAGAATTCTACCAGGCATTTGAAGAAAAGCTAGTGCCAATACTCCTCAAATTATTCCATAAAACAGAAACAGAAGGAACACTGTCAAATTCATTTTATGAGGCCAAAATCACCCTGGTACACAATCCACACAAAGACTCAGCAAAGAAAGAGAATTACAGACCAATTTCCCTCATGAACACTGATGCAAAAACACTCAAGAAAATACTGGTAAACCAAATCCAAGAACACTTCTAAAACATCATCCTCCATGACCAAATAGGCTTCAACCCAGATTCAGGAATGGTTCAACACATGAAAATCTGTCAATGTAATCTACCACATAAACAAACTGAAAGAATAAAACACATAATCACCTCACTAGATACTGAAAAGCCTTTGACAAAATCCAACACTCCTACATGATAAAGGCCTTGGAGAAATAAGGGATACAAGGAACATACCTAAACATAATAAAAACAATATGCAGCAAGCTGACAGCCAACATAAAATTAAATGGAATTCCACTAAAATCAGGAACAAGACAAGGCTGACCAGTTTCTCCATATCTATTCAATATAGTACTCCAAGTTCTAGGTAGAGCAACAAGACAAATTAAGAAGGTCAAGGAATACAAATTGAAAAGGAAGAAGTCAAAGTATAGCTATTTGTAGATGATCTGATAGTATACATAAGTGACCTAAAAATTCTACCAGGGATTTCCTACATCTGATAAACACCTTTAGCACATTGGTTGGATACAACTAATTTAAAAAAAGCAGTAACCCACCTATATACATATGATAAATGGGCTAAAAAAAGAAAACGGGAAAAAAACATCCTTCGCAGTAGCCAAAAATAATATAAAATATCTTGGGGTAACTCTAACCAAGCAAGTGAAAGACCTATATGAAAAGAACTTCAAGTTTTTGAAGAAAGAAATTAGAGAAGATATCAGAAGATGGAAAGATCTCTCAGGCTCATGGATTGGTGGAATTAACATAGTAAAAATGGCTACCTTACCAAAAGCAATCTACAGATTCAATCCAATCCTCATCAAAATTCCATAAAATTATTTACAGACCTTGAAAAACAATACCCAACTTCAGATGAAAAAACAAAGAACCCACAAGGACTAAAACAGTCCTATACATTAGTAAAAGAACTTCTGGAGGTATCATCAACCCTGATTTCAAGCTCTACTACAAAGCAATAGAAAAAAAACATGGTATTGGCATAAAAAGAGGCAGGTTGATCAATGGAATTGAACTGAAGACCCATAAGTAAATCCGCACACCTATGGACACTTGATTTTTGACAAAGAAGCCAAAATTATATAATGGAAATAGGAACACATCTTCAACAAATGGTGACAGCTCATGCTGGAGAGGATGTGGAGCAAGAGGAACAAACACTCCTCCATTCCTGGTGGGAGTGCAAACTTGTACAGCCAATTTGGAAATCAATATGGCAGTTTCTCAGAAAATTGGGAATCAATCTACCTCAAGACTCAGCTCTACCACCCTTGGGCAAATACCCAAAGGATAGTCTACCATACCACAGGGACACTTGCGCAACTATGTTAATATGAGCTTTGTTCATAATAGCCAAAACCTGGAAACAACCTAGATGTAACTCAGTTGAAGAATGGATAAAGAAGACGTGGTACCGTTACACAATGGCGTGTTACTCAGCTGTTAAAAACTAGCACACCAGGAAATTTTCAGGAAAATGGATGTAACTAGAAATAAATCATCCTGAGTGAGGTAACTCAGACCCAGAAAGACAAATATGGTGTGTACTCACTTATAGGTGGATATTAGCTGTAAACTAAAGGATAACCATGCTACAACCCACGGATCCAGAGAAGCTAAGTAACAAGGAGGGCTCAGGGTGTGGGTGTGGGGGGGGATGTATGATCTCACTGTGAAGTGAAAATAAAATGAACATTGTTAGTGCAAAGAGGAGGGGCTGGAAGGGGATGGTGGGGATGAGAACAGGAGAGATCAGGTGCGGGGAGAGTGGAAGGAAACAGTACTGGGAGAGACAACTGGAATTTGGGGACCTCTCTGGGATGATCTAGAAACATAGAGCAATAGAAAATCCCAGGAATCTATGAGAGTGAACCTAGCTAAAGCTCCTAGCAATAGGGGATATGGAGCCTGAACCAGCTATCTTCTATAACCAGGCAAAACTGCGGAGGGACTGGCACACCAAGCAGCCACAAACCCTTAAATCTATATATAATTCCTCCTATGGGATAGCTTTATCCAGTCTTAATAGAAGAGGAGGTGCTTATTATCACTGCAACTTGATATACGATGGCTGGGTGATATTCATGAGAGGCCCTCCTATATCTGAAGAGAAACAGTGGAGGAGGAGTGGATGGAGAGGGGAGAAGGGAGAGCTGATTGGGAGAGGAACTTAGAAGAAGGTAGGAAGGAGAAACTTTGGGATGTAAAAAATAAGTAAGTAAATAAATAAATAATATATGGATTAAACCACAAAAGTACAATATAAAAATAAATTGTTATAACAACTACATTGCTAATAGCCATATACCAAGATAATGAAGAAAAACTGAAGTTTACTGAATTAGAAACAAGGTTGAAAAAAGGAGCAGGTCGTACAATTGCAGTTCTGGGTAATGCCCGGATATTTGATGCTTCACTTAAACGTAGTAACAGATCTTGTGTCTGTATTATTTTATTATATTGAAAGTACAGATTTTCAACTTATTTTAGAAAAATGTTCAATCAGAAGAGCCATAGCTGAAAGCCTAATACTAAGGGCCATAGCTCTGGATCATTTACTTTCCAATAATTTCATACAGAAGAAAAACCTAGTTTATTTAAGCTATTGTCTTTGAAAATCATTTACAGCAGAATTTGCTACTTAAACTATTGCACTATTCACGTGAATAATCAAAAACTTAACAGCTAACGAGAGTATTATTACCTTGTATATCTGAAGAAATACATCTGTCCATGCCCGTGTACTCCAGGCTTCAAAATTATCCATATCTATATTAACAGAATACTTTTCCTTAAGTGTAGAGATAGTTGTGGTTTTAGAGGATGTCTTAAAAAATGAAATACAACAGCATAAATAAAAATGAAAAGCAAATATTAGTGTCAAATTTTAATTATATGATAAAATTTTCCCTTTTTATAGAACATTCAGATGCCTATTTTATATATTCATCAAGATGTTCACCCCGTGAAAGGATAGCTAGTACCCACAAAGAGAATTCCCAGGGATAAAAGTTATCCACTATGGTGGTTTGAAAGAAAATGGCCCTCAAGAGGTGTGGTTTTGTTGGAGGATATGCATCACTATGGAGCAGGCTTTGAGATCTCAGATATGCTCAAGCCACACTCATTGAGTCAGTGCACTTCCTGTTGCCTGCAAGATGTAGAACTCTCAGATCCTCCTGCCTGAGGGCCACCATGTCCTGTCCTGATGATAATAGACTAAATCTCTGAAACTGGAAGCCAACCCCAATTAAATATTTTCCTTTATAAGAGTCGCCGTGCTCATAGTGTCTCTTCACAGCAATAGAAACCCAAACTAAGACACCCAGTTACATCACATAATTACTCACTTCACACATCTATTATAGTACTCTCTACTAGAAGGGATGCAACAAGAAACAAAGTTCCCCTGACCTCTGTGTCCATATTATACCATAGCCTCTGGAACACACAGGAACTAAGCAAAACCCACAAGGACAAATACTTGATTCCCTTTGGTACATCAAATGGTAAGGGACTTCCACAACTAAAATTCATATACTTAAAAATTAATTCTCAGCAAGAGATTTTCATAAGATATACACTATGAGAAAACTCTGCATTTATTGCTTAATTTCTCCTTGTTCTCTCCTAGCACTACAAAGAGGGAAATAGCAAGTTCCTGTGAAATTAAAGATTTTTTTCTGGAAGATATTCATTCTCAAAATTTACATTTGAGGATAAATTATATAAGCATATGCACTTTTCCTTTGTAAATCCTCAATGAGTAGAGCATAAGCATGAGGTATAGAGTCTGAATTCCCAGCACTCAAGTAAATGTGAGATAGGAATGGTGGCCTGCCTGTAGTCCCAGTGCCCAGAAGGCAGACAAGTGGAATTCCATAAAATAATTCCATAAAACAAGCTAGATTAGATGAAATCAGCTCTCTATAGGTTCAAACCAGAGACTCTGCATTAAACTATAAGAAAGAGTGTAAAGAAAAGACTTTACATCATCAAGCTCTGGCCTTAATATGCATGAGCATAGAGGAATTTTCAAACACATGCACATTTGAACCTATGTACATGTAAACAAGTACACATATGCATGTATGCCACACACATAAACCTCAAATGAAAAAAAAATAAAAAAGAAAGCCATGGATTCATTTTTGCACAGAAATCTCAGTAAAAAAATTTAATCCCCTCACTTTTAGCAACATACATGCACACAAACAAACACATATACACACACAGATACACACAAACACACAATACCTTACACATATTAGCTGTCAAAAGAGGCTTAAGCTTTAGATATTTTAGATACAAAAGTCACAAACTCTAAACTGGTCACTTAAAAAGGACCATATATTAGTAAAGTTAGTGACTGTATATATGTTCCTAGAAATTATTCTTACTGTAATTTCAAGCCACTTCTTATAATCTTCTGGTCCAAGCAAAAATTCTGGAAGCACATGAGAAATGCATCCACCTTGAGCACTAAAAGAAAACCCCAAATTATAGAATTATTATAAACATTGGCTGTGACTTTCAGTTAAATTATTTAAATAATGTCGAGTTTGTTATGTTTGTACAATTAATTTAAAATCTACCAATACTGAAATTATGCATGGTATTACCTTTATAAGATTTGATTAAAGAGAAAAACTTACTCAATGTTTATAATCATTCATATCTACCTTGATATGTTGATTGAATATAGTGACGTATGACTTGGATCTTTTCAGTCAAGGTGATATTCTACTATTGCCATAACAATTAGAATTTCAAAAAATCTACAAAAATACTTCAATACAACATATAACCTATGAGTTCATTAATCACCTAATACCAAATGAATGACTATCTCCCAATGTACCTAAAACTGTAAAATAAACTTTAATCAACTAATTATTCCAAATGGCATATTAAAACTTATAGAATAGTTTATTATGTAAACTTGTGATAGTATACATTAAGCAATATATACGTGATGGATTTTAAATTATGTGTATATATGTGTGTATATATTTTATATATACAGATGTATGTATATATAACTTACCACATTCAAGATGTAAATACATACACAAATTATTAGTCACTAACAAGTATCAAAAGTAATTTAATCCACCCCTCCTTCATAATGGATGGCTAGCATCAATAGCACCACTAAACAAAAAAAAATCAAGTACATTATGTTAAAGGTGCTTCCTAGTGGAGATTTGTGTGTTTGAGTTCAATTCACTTAGTGAGCACAGAGCAGCATTTAGCAGTACAGCATTAACAAGGAACTCTATAACTAGTGCTCAAAACAGGATATATTTTCAGTCCTGTGGGCACAGAGAAGTGAGGAATACAACAAGGAAGAGTACATATGAATGTTTATGAGATTTGTTTTGAGTAAAAGAGAAGAGAAAAGAAAAAAAAAATAAACATAAAAAAATAAAAAAAAAAAAAAAAAAAAAAAAAAAGAAAAGTAAAACATTGACGCTCTTACTAAAGAATAATAATAGAAATGTGGGGAAAGAAGTTTGTGAGATTGAAACAGTAAGAACAATTCTAGTGTTCTTTGATTCTATATGGTCCTGGACTAGTCTGCACTGACACAAGAAGCCAATTCTTACCCTGTGTATATTACTCCTACAAATGGCCATCATCTTTAAATTACTATAGTGTTACAAAAAGTCTTTTTCTTTGTAACATTAGCAAGAATCGCCAACCTAAAGCCTAAATAAGAATTACAGTACATATATCCTATTCAGTTGAAATCTTGTGAGATAGTATAAAACAGGGTAAAACAAAAAGACAGACAATTCAGAGGCATATGCAGAAACTAGAATACTTCCTTGTGACTAAAGCAATGCATTATTTTAGAAGCAATTTATCATTTCTAACAAAGGCTCCTGACAGCCTAATGAAACAGGGCATCAATTAAATGGGAGTATCTCAAGGAGGCATATAACTAGTTACTCATGAGTACCCTAGTGTCCAGCAGTATAGAGCCGTGTAAAAGTTGAGGATGATTAATATACTTGCAGAAACTGATATCCACATTTTTTTATTTTGAATATTTCTCAATGCCTAACTTTATGACCAGAGACACTGCAGCCGCAGCCATGACAAGAAGCATGTGAAGTCGCCGGTAAGCCACCAGCCACGTGGCAAGGCATAGATAAAAGGAAATGGACTAATTTAAGATAAAGGAACAGTTAGCAACAAGCCTGCCACGGCCATACAGTTTGAAAGCAATATAAGTGTCTGTGTTTACTTGGTTGGGTCTGAGCGGCTGTGGGACTGGCGGGTGGCAGAGGTTTGTCCTGACCGTGGGCAAGGCAGGAAAACTCTCCAGCTACACTACATAGATACTAATTATGTTTTATTCCTCACCTATAGATTTTATGTCTACTTTGAGCCCTTAAAGAGTAATGTGTTTAATGACACATTTGGTTTTACTTTTACATAGGCTTACTGCTTCAGTATCTTAAGTTTACAATGAGTATTTCAAAAAAGAATCCCAGCACTAGGGAGGTGGAGGCAGGAAGATCTCAGTAAGTTCATTGCAGCCTGGTCTACAGAGTGAGATTTAGGACAGCCAGGACTGTTTCGAAGAGAAAACTTGTCTCAAAAAAATCAAAAATAAATAAATAAATAAATAGGATGAATTAATAAATTCTAAATGTAATCTTCAAACAGCAGAGGTCTCTAAAATTATAACTTAAACTCTAAATATGATTCATGTAACTGTTAAGTAGGTATATATGCAAAAGTCCATAGCCACTGAGTTATCAATTTAAGAGAAGCAAATAACATTTACAACTATTTTGAATTTTAATACATTTATTTTCCTAGATGAAATATATGCATATACTTTGATTAATGACCTGATTTTATTAACAATGCTGCCACTTTCTAAATGTTAAGTAATTTTTATCACAGTCAACATATCCTGACAGCCATGTATTTGCTGATGAAAAACAAATAAATCTGAATGGCTTGGCTTTAATGCCAAAATTATTCTTCCATACCTGCAATGATCACATCAAAAAAAATGTCAAAACAGAATGACCCATGTTAATGTCAACACTACTGGGAAATATGCAAAAAATAATCACAAGTGCCACAGAGCTAAGTACTTAAACCTTCTTCCTCTCCAAGTGAACATTCTATTAAGTTATATAAATGTCATTTTTAAACAAATGTATTTGAAATTTGCCTTATTTAAGAAGTGGGTTTACCTTATTAAATTAGTCCTAGATTAAAATCAGAAAATGATAAATTAAAAGAAAAAGGTAACTTTTTATATTTAAATGTCAACATTTTAATAAAGTTTCTAATATATGTCTTATAAGGACCCAAGTCCTACCTATGTCTCTGGCTTAATTTAACATGGAGACCTTTTCTCCACATACTATTATCTTAGGACTCAGTACCCCAGCTAGGAATTTTAAGTAGGGCACAATTCAATACACCAACACAACAATAGAGTTAAAATTATTTACATAATTGTATTTTTGCTATTTTCTATAACTGACCTAATTTTCCCATTTTCTTGTCTTGACTTACGTGTATGATCCCTTTGGAGGCCACATATCAAATATCATAAATATCAGATATTTATATTATAATTCATAACAGTAGCAAAGCTACATTTATGGAATGGAAACAAGATAATTTTATGGTTGGGGGTTACAACATATGGAAATGTATTAAAGGATCCCAGAATTAGGAAGGTTGAGAATCACAGATTTAGAGGTTAAAAAAATGAAAACTTGAACTTCCATATATGCTATCTTTTGTTAATGTCATATAACTCTTCAAATCTCTTAAGGTAACATTCTCTGTTCTGTGGGGTAAAAACTCAAAATTTCAGATCTGCCCCTTATTACCATCATTAATGGAATAAGGCTTTGAGGAAGAGGAATATTAGCTGTCAGTAAAGATTCAAATTCAACCTCAGGCTTACTTACCTTGACAATACCATGTAAAGCCTCACATCCACTTTCCTATTTCCAGTGTGGTATTCTTTTCTAAAGGAGGCCTAGCAAATTAGAAAATTATCTCCAGTCTCTCAGAAACTGGATCAGTCATGCATTTGAGCTTTGAGACAAGATATCTTGATCATACTCAGTACACACTCCATCCTCCTTTTCTCCCAGGCCCTCCTCCAAACGAATTCTATTCTATTGCATGAGCAATCTACCAAGGCCCATATTTCTAAAGAAATCTGACTACCCGTTTCCCCAGAAACAATCCACTGTCAATCGCTCCTTAGCTAGGAATATGGGGATTTGTGAACCTTTCCCTCACTTAATCTAAGATAGGATGCTACCAGTAATCTAAGTATTTTTGTTAGTTTCTTTTTTTTTTTTTTTTTTTTTTTTTTGCTCACTGGATTTATGACATATATGCTGTGGTGATATTTTATTTGTATGTTAATAAATAAAGTTTGCCTGGAGATCAGAGGTCACACCCAGCCATAAACAGAAGTCAGGTGGTGGTAGCACATGCCCTTAATCCAATCACATGGCAGGCAGAGTCTGTGTGTTCAAGGACACAGCCTAGCGTGGTGGGTGACACATGCCTTTAATCCCAGTACCAATCAGAGAGACCTGGAGCTCTGTATAGACAGGCAGTGATGAGGAAGTGATGTGGCTGGGCTTAGAGCCAATGAGAAGGCATAACAGGAAGGCAATAAAGGCATAGGTTAGACAGGAAGAGGTTCTCTTGGGAAGCTATGGCAGTGTGGTGAGCCAAGGTTAGTTGGCAGTTATTGCTCTGATCTCTTTGGCTATTACCCCTGTATTTGGCTGTGTGTTTCTTATTTAATAAGACTGTTTAGAAATTTGTCTACAATATGCCTTCAAAATAGGCCATGGACTAGGACTATTCATATCATCTTGCAATTTATAATTAATACAAATTAGCATCATAAACTCTGTAAGAGTGAGCAAGTTGTTTTAACAAGCCATCCCAATGATCTGAGCACATGATGAAGTTTGTAAGGTAGTATATCAGATTATGCATCCATAAAGGTTATAGGATGCTTATGTTAACTAGTGTATACTTCTTTGTGATACATATTATAATGTGTATAACAAAATATTTTTGAAAAAAATACCAATTATTTCCTTCAATAAATCCACTCACATGTCCATCCATTGACCATTTCAGCCATGGTTACATGTTTAAACTAGTGTATCTAAGCTCTTACGTAATAAAGTCTAGAAGTGAGGCATGTTGCGAATGGAGCTGGATCACCCTTTCAGTGTTATCCACAGGTAAGGACTGGTTTGAGTTAATTCCAGGTGGCAGTCTTCCACTCAAATGAAGTACCACATCATAGATTGTCTTATTATATTTGGAAAAATCATACTGTCTGGAAAATTTCTTGGGTGGTGAGGATGCTGAATAGAACTGTATTTTCTGGACATCCCTATGGAAAAAATGAGTAAATGAATGTCAGTCTCAAAATGTTTCTTCATGCAAAAATATGGTCAATAACTAAAGCAAATAATATTAAGGTACAGAAAGCAATAAATCCTAAATTGCAATTCATGTGGCTACTATTTGCAAGCACAAATTAAATATCTAAATATTCCTAAAGATTTACACTATCTCATTTACACACATACCACTAATACTGCAATTGTGGGGCTCAAAGAGTGGATTGGAAACAGAATGGATTTGAAAAGAGACAGTAAGAGTTGATTCCTGCTTTCATCTATTCAATATACGTTAATATGGCAAGTAACCTAAACTCACTGGGCACAATCCTGCATTCTATAATCTAAACACAATTTCTATACTTGCCAAAATAATTTTAAATTTTAAAGTATACATCATACATGTATGTACAAAAATAAATTCACTCAATTTCTCCATATTTGGACCTTAATATTTAAAATAGGGTAGCCTGCACACTTACCTAGTAAGGATTCTTACTTAAAATATAAATTTCAGAATTCTACTGCTTCTATATACACAACTAATCTTTAAATAAGATATAGCAATGTTCATTCCCTACATCTTTTGCACAAGTTTGATACATACTCAGTTTTTTGATGGAGTAAAAAATAAGTCTACCTATGCCGGGCGGTGGTGGCGCACGCCTTTAATCCCAGCACTCGGGAGGCAGAGGCAGGCGGATCTCTGTGAGTTCGAGGCCAGCCTGGTCTCCAAAGCGAGTTCCAGGAAAGGCGCAAAGCTACACAGAGAAACCCTGTCTCGAAAAAAAAAAAATAAATAAATAAATAAAAAAAATAAAAAAAAAAGTCTACCAATCTTTGCTTTCTGTATTTTGTTATATATCCCATGGTAAATTGTATAACTATTTATTAACAATTTAAATCACAGATGTACATGAGCTCAGACTGAGAAATCAAAACTATCCAAGGGGCCATTTTGATTAGCACCTTTCAAGTTTGGTAGAAAGGGTCTCAATAGCCTAAATAGCACATTGTATTAGGAAAGAGTGAAATTGTTCAAACCTGGCTATACCACTTACTGTGTATTCTTCCCAGCTTCCTCAAAAATATAAAATATAGTAGCACTCCTATACTCTAGAATTACTATTAGGAAACAAATATTTTATGGAGAAAATTAGTATCATCATAAACAAGGTAAATGAAAAATAAATAACAGCCAATAACAACATGGGACTCCAGATAATACAGTGTACAACTACATGTATTATTAATTTTCACATGAAAATTAAGTGGTAAAATCTAGAAAAAAAAACATACTAAAAACAAATGAGAAATCAGTGAATGAGTTTAATAACAAATCCTGCTCAGTGCAATAATGTGCAAACACAATTACTTGCAGATTCCTGTGTAAGTATTAAAACAATTGTTGGCTGATTTTTTGGCCTCTGGAGCTGTTGCATTTACATGATGGCTTGCTTTAAGTTGGGAAGGAGAGCTCTGAGCTCAGTCTGGAAGATGGATTACTATATTTCTCATCATCTTCTAACTTATAGACTGGTGTGCTGCCAGGTGTGGGCTGAAAAAGCTAAGATGGGCATACAGAATGCCCAGCTTCCTCTCTTCTTCCTATGCAATATAAATCTCAGTATCCTCTCTGCTTCCATGACTCTGGGCGATGTTAGAGAAGACATACCACCTAACTACAATAAATACTATCTGTTACCAAGTCCCTCTAACAAAGGAAGTAGAAAAAAAAATTCTGCAATCTTTACTTCTTCTTTAACTCTTACTATGTTTTGATGTTGTTTTTATTCATATTTTATTTATAAGTATTTCCATGTTAGGCTTCCTTTTATATTTAATTATATTTGCATATTTTTAATTTTGTAATAAGATCCTTTATATTAAATATGTATTTTTATCAGTTTTATTCACCCCTCTTCCCAAATTCCTCAAAGATCAGACATTTGAAAATCTACTGTTGTTTTCTCGTCCACTCCCTCACACCCTTTCTATTTTACTTCTTCAATTTAACCTTGATTGGATTTTGTTTTCTTCCCTTTCTTACCAAGCCTTTAATTTATTGTTGCAAGTTCTTTTAAATTTACTAAATTTAATATCATAACATACTCTTCATTGTTTGTCAATTCATTTTCTATGATTATTGGGGAAACAGTCATCCTTAATTGATTTCTCTATCTGCTTTAGTATGAAATGGTTGCTCTTATAACTGCTTGACTTCTACTGTGGACTGAGCTCTAAAGAGAAAACTCACAACTGTAAAAGATCAATAAAAATAAAAGAGCTGCAGATCCCAGCACTATACAAAGTGAAACATCAAAACATAAAAAAGGAAAATTATACTTTCAAAACTTCCAGTGTTTTTAGTAGCCCATTTTAAAAATTATGATTGATTTCAAAGAAAACTCAATAAATAAATGACTAAAAGAAATGGATCCCAGGCCTTGGATGTAGCAGGGTATGATTGAGCACACCTGTAATTTCAGTACTTGGTATGGAAAGGCAGAATTGCCCCAGTTAAGGCCAAGCTAGTTTACATAAGGAGACCCAGAGCTACATATACAGAGCAATACCGTGTTTCACAACCAATAGATTTTGGTTGAGAAATTCTGAGGAAAAAAAAATGAAAGTCATAGAACTGAAAATCTCAGGAAACCAATTAAAAAAACTCAGGGAAAAAAATTACCCACCGAGTCAAAAATGAAGAAGACAGAATATGAAGGATTGAAGCTAAAGTTGAGGAATTGTTATTTTCATATAGCAATAAAGAAATAATCATGACAACAATATATGAGACCTCCGGGTTACAATTAAAATGTCAAACCAATAAAGCTATTCCATAAAAGAGTGTGCTAAGATACAAATTAATAATACTCCAGTATATACATGCAAAGAATCATATCATACAGTATAGCTAACTGCAAGTTATGCAATCATCCTAAGTGTCCATCTACAGATAAACAATGAGGAAAATATTACACACACACACACACACACACACACACACACACACACACACACACATTCATGTTGCTTGCAAGAAACTGCAGGCAACAGGATATCATTATGTGAAAGGAAATAAACCAGATTTAGAAACATAATATCACATTACTTACCATAAACAGAATCTAAATTATAAAAAGACATGAAAGCACAAGGGAGATTATTTCAAAGATGGAGGCCAGTGGGATGGGTACTAAAGAAAATGGGGAAGCTAGTAAGACCAAAGTACAGTATATACATATAAAGATAACAATGAATACTCAGTATTTTATAGAATTAATGATCAAAACAGGTTAATTTAAATCAAAATTATTATGTTGAAGAGGGATATATGAATCACAGAATTTAAATTGCATCTTCTTAGTCTCCTAATGAGTCATAGGTTTAAAGTAAATTAAGTCTGTTTCAATCAAAATAATCCAAATAAGCACACTATACGTTAGAAAAGTACAAAACAAAGAATTTATAAAATATGTATTTGTCACCTTCTTATTGTCTCAGGAATAGAAAGAGAATGGGGCCCTTCAGGCCATCCAAAGAGACTGAACCAGGTCTGAGCTGCATCAACAACCTTCTGAAAATAGTCATAAGCTGTTGATCCTTCTTCAGGTGCAAAGAACTGCTGATTCTTCTCTTCATTTTCCAGAGATCCAGCATTGGCTCTATCTGAAATACTTTCATCCGAGTCAAAACGATCACGTGAAATTTCCATCCCTAAAGTTCACATTTGTTATACAAATTATTATTTTACCACAGAATATTCTTCTTCTGATTAGCTCTAATTATAATAGGCAAATAAAAAACCCATTCAACAAAGTACTCTATACTCCTCAATAAATGTGTATCTACTATACTTTAAAATAAATAATAATAATAATATGGTCATTTACAAATACTAAAAAGTTTAAAGTATATTTATTCAATATAGGAAACAGTGATGTTTTATAATTGTCAGAAATTTATTCACAAATATTCCTATGATTGTTTACTTTTGGTTACATAAGAAAAGCTGATTAATATTTCTTTACCATTGCTTATACAAAATTAGACTTCATTTGAAAGAATTATAGAAACAAAATATCAACTACATATTCAAAATGTCTTTCTCCCTGATTGATGCAATTAAATATAACAAAATATTTTGTATTATGAACATTTTAAACAGTATAAATTAGTATGTTGTATTCTGTCAAAAGTATTTACATATGCAATTACAAAAATACAGATGCACACGACTGAAGTTGAATTTGCTCAGTTGATAAAAACTAATTTTAGCACGTGACCCATATCTAGAGAAAAGAACATTTGAAATTAATTTCAAATACTATCCAACTCCCATGTTTCTCTATGCTTAATACTTTCTAAGACAGGTTACTTTGGATCTAGCTTAAAAAAAACGTAGTTAAAGACTTAAATCTGCAGTTCACAACCTGTATACAGAAGGTACTTATAATGTTACAAAGAAGTTATAAGAGATCAACAGGATATTTAACATTTTAGTTAAATATAAAGAAAACAACTACTCTTGGGTTTTGTACTCAGTTAATTAATGGAACCAGGAGGTACAAATTTTGGTGTATAGGATACTACTGAGATATTGAGAACACAGTAAATGCAGAGAATTTCTACTGCTAATCACTGAAAAACTTACCCAGAGCAGATGAACCACTAAGACTGTGACAAATTCAACAGATTTTAATGAAGTTACTGCTAGAAATACCTGTTTTGATGTTAAGATTATTATCACAGACTAGATTTGAAAAGTGCATTATACATTTTTCACATACCAACAAATAGGTTCCCAAGTGTAAGATCAGCATCATTAAATTTAGAAACAAAGGATCCCTTTTTCCCAAAATGTGTAGAAACTGCTTTGGAATCCCGGCGTGGAATCATAGGAATCAAAAAACTGCCTCTAGGCTTTGTAAGATTTCCTGTTTTATCTATAAATGAGAAATTAGAGCACAGTTAGCCACAGAAATATTTGAAAAATTTAATATCACATTCTTTAACTTGTATTTCATAAAATATTTATAAAAATAGTAAAAGAAAAGTCTAAATATCAATTATGTTATTACATGAGTTGACAAATTAAAATAGCATGGTTTCATAAACTGAATGGATTAGATCAGCCAAAGTTATTAGAGAATGAACAATACTTAACTTTAGCATAAAAATTTATAAATATTATTACGCCAAATAATTAGAATTATTACATAAAAAACATAAAAGAGTCACTAATGAAAATACCTTTTCTTATTGATGCTCAAAAATGAAATCACTTCTTGTTTATGAGCTAATACCATTCCAGAGATTTTAATCCCTATTCCAGTTAGAACTGCTATATACTTTAGAGTTTTCAACTCACAGTATGTATTTAATTAACTTTATGAAGACACATATATTGTAAATGATACACACACACACACACACACACACACATACACACATGCGCGCGCGCGCGTCAAACATAAACCTGTACAGTTAAAAAGAAAATCGAACTCATATGTTCAGCAGGACTAATCTTGAGCACCTAAACACCTAAATTCTGGGTATCTTATACAAAGTCTCTGAAAAGTATTTTATCGAAAAAAAAAGGAAACAACAGGTCCTGAGGTCATTGTTTGTGAGGATTACTTTAAAAGCAATATCAAATATCAAAAAGCTTTTATATACCAAGTTTCTTCCAAAAGTTTTTTAGAGCAAAATTATTCATAATTTGTCACAGAAGTTGTACCCAATAGGTCTCAGGGGATTCTTAGGGTCTCAGTTTCTATTTGTCTCTGTCTCTCTCTGTGTCTGCTGTTCTCTCATTCTCTATCTATCATCTATCTATATCTATATCTATCGATCTATCTACCTACCTACCTGTCTGTCTGTCCCCTGTATGCAACACTACATCATGCCAATTTGACTATCCTATAAATTTCTTTAAAACTCAGTTTTGTCTCCTCACTGCCCAGCAACACCTGGGCCAGATAGGAGAGCTGGCCCTGTGGTCCTAAGACTGGGAAAGACATCATTGACCCTTACCAACTGCAAGATTCTGCACCTCACCAGGGAAGCACAGCAGAGTCAACCCTGTTAGCTCAGGTGTGGGTGAGCTAGCCCTGAAGTTGTGAGCACTGGAGAGCTCTCCCCATTTCTCTCATCTGTGTCATGTCAGCATGGGCAAGGGACTGATACCACCCCCAAACCCGCACATCAATGCCTGAGGCAGGTAAGAGAGCAGGCTCTGTGGTCATAAGAATGGGAAAGACAATAACGCTATTTGCGCAGGTGTGAGTAAGCCAGCCTCAAAGTTATAAACATGGGAGAGATGTTTATAACTTTGGCGGACCAATCCTACAACTGCCCAAGCCCAGAACCTGGGTTATGCCTTGGCCTGCCCCAACATCCACTCCATCTATGACCTGCTGAAGCATGTGAAGGAAGCTAACCCACAGACCCTACTGCTGTGGGATGGTCTGTATGTCAAATTGCTCTGATTGGTTAATAAATAAAATACTGATTGGCCAGTGGCCAGGCAGGAAGTATAGGCGGGACTAACAGAGAGGAGAATGGAGAGAACAGGAAGGCAGAGGGAGTCACTGCCAGCCACTGCCATGACAAGCAGCATGTGAAGATGCCAGGTAATCCATGAGCCACGTGGCAAGGTATAGATTTGTGGAAATGGATTAATTTAAGCTATAAGAACAGTTAGCAAGAAGCCTGCCATGGCCATACAGTTTGTAAGCAATATAAGTCTCTGTGTTTACTTGATTGGGTCTGAGCAGCTGTGGGACTGGTGGGTGACAGAGATTTGTCCTGACTGTGGGCAAGGCAGGAAAACTCTAGCTACACCCTATGATCTCCATAACACAGGGCAACAACAGGAGGAGTCCTAGTGAGGAGCCAGCATCGAGTGTTGTAGAAACCAGAGGCCTCAAACCAGACCAAAGATTCTGCAATGAACACTTCCAAGTGAAGATTATGAACAAAGGTGTCTACCGTGTGACACTGCAGCTTCCATGATGAGAATTTTAATTTTTCCCTTTTTATTTATTTATTTATTTATTTATTTATTTATTTATTTATTTATTTATTTATTTTCTCCTAAATTTTGTTTGATGGGGGGGAGGTGCATGGGCAGAGGGCAGATGCAAAGGGAAGGGGAAATGAATGGGATCAAGATACATGATGTAAAAGGGATGTAGAACTAGTTAAATAAATAAATAATTCCTTTTTAAAAACTTGATTTTGTGATGGGTAGACTATACTACTTGATATATAACACATTTGTAATAGTAATATACAGATGATGGTGCTTTCTTAGAGTTTTATTATTCAAATATAGGTAATACAGGATAAAAACCTTAAATTTAAATATAATATGTGAGACCTTCTGAACAAGAACAAAAGGAAAAATTAGTCACATTCTCAAATGTCTTTATAAATATCACAAAAGAATGCAGATGCGAAGCCTGATAAATCAAAATGAAGTATGGAATATCGCAGGGGAATGGTACAGAGATGAGAGTACACCTGATGAATGAAAATCCCATGCACATAAAGGCAAGACTTGTCCTTTGTATGTAGCTACATAGTGTCTAATGGAGACAATTTTTCTAATCATCAAAAGATTATCAAAAAATATAGAAGAACTCGGAGAATTTTATTATTACCTTAGCCTCCTAGTCCTGGGATTATGAGTATAAACCGCTCAACCTATGGAAATATTTCTTTGTGTGTGTGAGGGGGTGTGTGTGTGGGCATCTGTGTATGGGTGCCTGGAGAGGGCAGAAGACAACATTGGAACCACTAGAGCTATAGTTATATTAAGTTGTGAGCCACCAATGTAGGTGCAGAGGACAGAACTTGGTTCCTCTAGAAGAGCAGGACATGCTCTAAACTGCTAAGCTATTTCCCTACCTTATTATGGAAAATGTGTATGCATGGAAATTAAAGAGGAAATTTCAATTTATAAATAGCATTGTTATCAGAGTATGAAGCATGGTTTCTGAATGGGAAGGGTATTGCAAGAGGCAGAGTATACTTTATAACTGTGCCTTGGCTTCATGAACATGTGATCATTAATGTATGCAGCAGAAGCTGAGAAAGAAGTAAAAGGATTTGAAAGATATTTGGGGGTAAAATACTATAAAAAGGGACAGGTTGAATGTGCAGTGTGAGAGAGAAGATGTAATTAATGATGGTCCTCAGGTTTCTGGATTGGACATCAGATAGAATTTAGATACATCTGTAGAGATGGGGTATGTAGAAGAATGTGAATCATTCAGAGGGTGAGTTTTATTTCAGTCCTGTAATTTTGGTTGTGCCATAGGAAATCCAATGAAAAGTACCATCACGGGACTTGGATTCTGGATTTCTGCTTCTCTAATTAGAGGGTGGAGATATAGCATACAAACTATAAAAAAACAGACCTGATTTACACACAGAATTAAAAAGTACAGACAGAGGAAAATGACTTCATTAAATATGTTTGAGGGAACATTTAGAGGGAATGAAACAGACCTAGAGAAATATGATATGTGGTATCTCTGAGAAAGTTTGAAGACACAGAGAAACAATGAATCGATGGTCCTAGCTGTGTTTAGTAGTGAAATATTAGTTCCTGCTGACTTCTGAATTTTTTTTCTCAGCTGGAGGAAAAGTACTTATTACTCATTGTTCTCTGTAAATTTTTCTCCTACCTCTGGAAAACTAAGTGTTTTGTTTTTGTTTGACTGGTAAGTTTAGAAAAAATAAATATGAAATGAGTGACCTGAATCTGCCCATTTTTTCTTTGGAATTTTTCTGAGAAAATATAATCTACTTATTCCTTCCTGACATCTTCCTGGAAATTCACCTAAAGCACATAAATGAGTGACAGAATTTGTCTGGAAAGTGTACCAAAGGTTACATAGTATAGTATTGCCCCTGAGTAGTAGGAGGCAAAGGAAATTTTAAGCCAGAAAAGAATACTAGCTTCTGGTCATGTGATTAGCATAAAAAGAGAAATTAAATTATAGACTCTGATACATGCTTAATATTTGAAGTTTCAATATAGTGTTATGTTATGATGGTCTGTTTGTCTGTTTTTCTGAGAATTCACAAAGATCCTACTCTGAAGAGACAGAATGGGACCAAGTATATTTTATAAGTTTGACTAACATTTAAAGAAGCAAGTGGATAATGTACCTGATAGAAATAGGGGAAAAGGCTAACTTAGAAGTAAAATGTAGGGACTTGACACTGCACAGTAAGACAGACTTCTGCCCCTCCTATCACACTACTATGCATTTGCAGTATTGCTCTCTAATCAAACAATCCTATTTAACATTACTTGGCAAGGCTAAAACAAATACCATAATTTGTATAAAGTCACTACAAACATCCATGTGCATGCAATACTTCATTTGACTTACATAAGGGTCAATCTTCTATTTACGCATCTTCAGATACACTGTTAATTTCATGCAATAAAAGATATTGTTAGATTCTATTATCAATAACAAACAAAGCTCTGGGCAACAATAAATGCTTAATGACCATGTGTTAAATTGCTTTTTCCAGATGCTGACAATCACACTAGTTCTTTATACATGTTAGGCAACTATTCTACCATTATGTAACATGCCTTTTTAATTTTAAATACAGTATATTTGAGATATTAGACGTAGTTAAGAAGAACCTGAACAGAGAGAGAATGGAATCAGCCATCAACAACTTACCATCCTTTAAAATAACTTTTTGCCTGTCCAGATGGACTGCCAAATATAGATAAATAGTAAGAATGCAATTTTCTGCTGTTGCTGTAACTGGAAGTGAAAACCTAAAAGTGAAAATATTTTTATCAATGAAATGATCACTTCACATGTAGTAAAGGTGATAAAACATTATAATAATTCCAAATGCCTTTATGCTGAAAACACAAATTATCATTTATTCTTTCATTTTGGTAACCAATACAAATATCTTCAAAGTCTTCAAATTTAAATCTTCAATAGTTTACAAGTGTCACTATAAAATACACTCCAGAAAAGGGATGGTTACCTGTGCAAGTTCAAAACACAGCTTTAAATTACTATGTAAACCACTACAGAGGTTCTTAAAAAGTAGAATTAGCACAGGACACTGCTATACAAACAACCCCCATATACTATACAGAGCATTCTACATCAACACACCAGAGACACTTCCATACCCATGTCTACTGCTGTACTCTTTACAACAGCAAAGATATTAAACAAATAATACAGCATTTGTTTAATCTGTCATGTGTGTTTGGGTGTGTATATTTGAAAATAGGAAACTGGGAAATGGATGGAGACCAGTGGAAAAGGGGAAAGTGATGGATTAAAAAGGGTAAGTTATGAAGAATGAATAATGCCAAAATACATGATATAACTAAAAGATAATTATCTTTATAAAAAGTTAAAATATTTATAATGAATATGAGCCAATAAAAGCAAAACAAACAAATAAAAGTCAACAGATTTTGGAATTTTAGAACTGAAATTGACACAATGTACTTACACTAACAATTTTCTAAATTTTCTAAAGTCATCAACATTTATCATCATCCCCATCTTGGAAATGACATTGATAACTCGTGTTTCTTGTTCTAACAATGATTATCACTACAGGAAAAAGATACTGGAGCAAATCCTGGGGATGCTCTGTCTTTGTGCTCTCAGGCACCAAGATACCATTAACAGGTAATTTCTTACTGTCTTCTAAGTGAAGATCCTACCATAGGCACTCAAATCCAGAACTCAGGGTTTGTTCTGAGGGTCATGTTCATATTCCCCCACCTCTATTATATGGGATCTTTATGGCCCAGGTCCCTGTCTGAAGAAAATAAGTAATAACTTTAATAAGAATAGGAAAATCTGTACGATGGCACCTCATTCCCACAGAATACCAGAGAATTATATTGAGGCTCAGAATTTTACTTTTAAACCTTGTATTTACTTGATGTTATAATCACTATATTTGGATTCTTCTAGCCTTTTTGTTTCTGGTAACATTTTCTTAAGATAAAAAAAAAATGCTTATTTGTGGTTATTGCTACCAAAGAAAAGCACCACATGAAAAAACAAAAAGAGAACTATCACCTGAAACATTATGAATAAGAAAAAAAATTTATATCAAGAACAAAATTTGAGTAAGTATACTATTTTCTTTTTCCTATTTTAAAAGAAGATGATTGAAGACCATAGTATTTGATTTTAGTAGTTACTTAGAATAAAGAAAAATCAGTGTCTGAAAGGATGAAAAAAAAAAGGAATAATAAAAATATGGAGTTAGCTGCATTCATCACAGAAGCATATAGTATAGAAATCAGAAAGGGTCTACAGCATGGAAACAAAGACTTTATTCATTTATATTATTATATATTAAAATATAAAGTAAACTTGCTTTTCATATTACTAGTATTGCACTTGTTAATACCTAAGGAAAAGTAATGTTGAAGCTTCTTGTTCAATCTCTGAGATAAATGCTAAGTAATTACAGCATTTTTGACTTTCCAACAGCATAGGAACTATTATGTCTGACAAAAATATCAAGTATAATGTTGTGAATTCATAAAGCTAAGGACAGAGGGGTGGGAACTACTTAGTCTTAGTATGATGGTTTTGTCCAAACCTTTTGCCATAAGGCACCTAGGAAAGAAACACATATTGTCTATAGTTAGGAAGTTACAAAAGAATTGAGAGCCCCAGGACATGTCTGAGTAAAGAAAGGTACTAGCAATGCAAGTATGCCAACTTGAGTTCAAACTCTGAAGCCCAGGGTTAAAAAAAAAAAAGCTCATGTGATAAGATCTGTAATCTCAGCAAAAGCAAAATGGGAGGAAAAGACATGACAGGCTGAAAGATAGCCAGCTAACCTGAGTACCCCGTGCAGCAACATGAAGCAGTGGAATGAGAGTGGGGAAGGGAGGGGAAAAGAGAGGGAAGAGAGAGACAGGAGGGGAGAAGGAGGAAGAGAGGGTAGAGGTAAGAAGAGATGGGGTAGAGAGAAAGTGGAGAGAGGGGAAAACAGGAGAAAAGAGAGGGAGAGAGACAGAGAGAGAATCAGGCCTTTGAAAGCTACTACTACTACATTCAACATCACCATTACAAGTTTATGTGTTATTCAGTATTCAAATATCTACTTTCGAAAAATGGACAACTGTATTTGCTCCAGAAGAATTTATTCCAGAAGCAAATATCCTTGATTAAAGTCTCTAAAGTGACGTAACCAAATCTACTCAAAATGCTTTTAAATTCAATCACTGCTAGCAAAGTCTATCACATGTAATCTTATTTACACACATGTTCAATAATATATTTGCTCAAATATTGGGTGCCTACCATAGATAGTACTTCTGTGTTATTTAGGCTGAGCACTGGGACAAGAGAATTTTTTTTTTGGTTTTTCGAGACAGGGTTTCTCTGTGTAGCTTTGCGCCTTTCCTGGGACTCACTTGGTAGCCCAGGCTGGCCTCGAACTCACAGAGATCCGCCTGGCTCTGCCTCCCGAGTGCTGGGATTAAAGGTGTGCGCCACCACCGCCCAGCAAGGGACAAGAGAATTTTAAGAATTCTAATGTACACTTATCACAGTAGAGATCACCTACAATGTTGTGCGATACAACACTCTTTAGAGCATGCAGCATTATCTTAATCAGTAATAAAGTTACAAAGCTTGGATTTATTCAATAAATGTGACAGAGCTGTTCAACAAATCCCAAAATGCCTTCCCACTCTATTTTGTTGTACAAAATATGTGAGGAAATATCACAATATACATGCGACATTATCCTAAAAATAATTCACACACACACATACACACACACACACACACACACACACACACACACATCCTTATGATTGTATATAAATGACTCCATTTATTTGCACAATTAAAAGTAATATATGGAACCATATCACATTTCTCTATTTTTTGTTTTTTGCTTTGTTTTGTTTTGACACCTGGTTTCTTTGTGTACCCCTGGCTGTCCTAGAACTAGACCAAGCTGGCCTTGTCACAGAGAACTCCCTGCCTCTGCCTCCCGAGTACTGGAATTAAAGTCCTGGCACATATTATTTTTAATACATGATGCCTACGGGTTTAGAAGGGAAAGAAATCAACTGTTAATGGTATTTTCTTAAAAGTCAGCATTGATTGAATTTTTGGAATGACTGTACATTCCTTTTGCTTTTAAACAATATTCTATGTATGAAGCACATAATGTAATCAAATTCTGTAGTTCTACTGAGGTATTATTAATCAAGCCATAATGAAAATGATTCAGAGGCTACACATCCAGGCAATGTACTAGGAATATGAAAGGGACATAGGTGGCTGCAGTAGGAGGTCCCCAGGTGCTAGTCATCTGCATGTGCAACCTTCTTCTCGGAGTCCAAAGAAGACAAGCAATCAGGCACGTTAAAAGATAAATTGAATGGGACAGTAAAGTTTCCTTTAAATGGAAATCTGCTAAACATGACATTGGCATGTCAGCCATCTTTCACTGGTTCCAAACAGTGTAGGTGTACTGAAAAGTAAAAGGAGAGTGGAGAAATCACATCTATGAATATTTTTATTCTGCTACCTGTTGTTTAAGAAAGATCATTTTAGTAATCTGTAAAGGGATGGTAAGCATCACCTTGTAAGTTTTGGGGGGTCCTGCCAATTTATATGGAAGTTTTCTATAACAATATATTGCTGCTTCAAGTGAATGATGAATGAATTAAAATCACTTAACATTTTATGTTTGTAGTTTATTATAATTCAGTGGTATTCTATGCCAAATATACAAAAATATTGCTGACAGAGAACTTACATAATCCTGTAATTTTTTTTAACAGATCTATCAACAAAATAGAATTAAGGTGTAATTACAAGCAGGTTTGCACAGACTTGAGTAAGTAATAAGGAACAAGTGATTATACCAGAATATAGCATTGTTCCTAATGTTTTCTACTCCCCAAGAATGGTGAGCAAATACAAGCATTATGTCTAACACAACTTCCTAAGTCATGATAGGCAATAGATCTAGACAACAATGATTTTCTGCTATGATAAATTACAGGCTAAAGTCCTCTTACACACCCAGCATTTTAGTAGCCATAATGCTAAATCAACAATGTGTATTGCAATTGATAAGGAAAAATACAAACTTTTATTAGTTTTTGAATTGGTGAATGAACAAAACACTCAGAATTTATGTGCAAAACAGTTCATAGAGCAGACATTTCAATGAGATTGTGGCTGCTAAGGAACATTGATGTTTCCCAACATCAGGCAATCACAAATGTGCAGGGACAGTATTACTGAAACCACTAAAACTATAATATTCTCTGAATATAAAATAAAATTTCTTTAATATAATAGATATTTTGGGTTGTCATATCAGTGACAGAAGAAAATCAGAAAAATAGTTGTCAATCAGTAAAGATTAAATGGGCCCATAGTAGAATACTCAAAAAGCTACTTGATAGGCAAGAATCATTTTCATGAATAAAGAGAATCAGATATTCTGGAAGCACACTTTTTTATTTCTGTTTCAGTTTTCAAAAGTAATAGCTATTACATTGTATCAAAAACTCAAATCACCCAATGTCTCATTTCATTCATGGGGGAAAAATCCTTACATTTATCACAAATTCCTAGACTCTGCTGTTGTCACTGTGACTGCTGCAAACCTTTCTCCTATATTCCACAATCATGCTTATTTCACTTGAGAAACACATGCTTTTGATGATTCTACACCAGTCATTCCATGACGAGAGAATAAATTTCCCTGGCTGTCTTCCTAACCTGATCCTCTTTAACTATTCTTTATTTACTTTTTTTTCTAAGCTCATCTTGTTAAAAGAATTTGCCTTACTTTTTCTCTTCCTCTTTCCTCTTCCAGCCCACTGTTAGAATCTGAATTTAAGTCCTTATACATGTAAGACATCACTCCTCCACTGAGCTATATCCCCAACCTGAGAACTATCCTGAGAAGGTATCTTTATAGCACTATATCACTTCCGCTTTATAGTTTCAGTAAAGAAGCGAACTTGCTGCTTTGATGCTAGTTTTTGATGCAATATACTTCTTTGATATCTTTTGCCAACACTATTAATTAAACTATTCAACTTATATAGTATTTTATAAGTACTCATTTATATTAGCTTTAAGTAAGAATCATCAATACATAGGTGTTGACTGATTGTGTCACACAGATTCTTTCATCAAAACATAACAGTCAATTTATTTAAACCATAATGTAAATAATTTGCATCTGGGCATACTAATAATACATCTATTAAAAACAACCATGTCCATGTATGTATGAGAGAGAGAGAGAGAGAGAGAGAGAGAGAGAGAGAGAGTTTGTGTGTATATATGCATGCAAGTGCATGCACAGTGTGATATATATGAAAGGTTTTTTTTTTCACAATCAATTTCCACTTCTTTTGTGAGACACAATCTCTCTCTGAACCTAGAGGTCACTTCCTCAGTCTTAGAATTACTGATGCAGACGGGTGCTTTAACAAAAGAGCCATCCCCCCAGCTCCCATCCTTCTCACTGGGTAGGTGCTAGTGGATATATCTACTATATACTAAATAAAATTTTCTTTATGTGTGTATGTGTGTGTATTTTGTATATTTGTATGTATGCGTTTGAGAAAGAAGTTGTTGGAAATAAATGGGAAAAGAGAAAGAGATGAAACAGATGCAAAAATACAGTAGGAAAGAAATAAAATTCTCTTCTTATACTTTTCTTCTACTTTGTCATATATATACATACAACATAGCTGCTCTCAATAAATGTCTGTGTATAACAAAAATAACTGTACCATGCCACTGGTGTCCTTCAAGATTTCTTCTGGGCTCTGTTGTACTACAATTCACCAAGCCAAAACACCAAAAGTATCTAGAATCTGGTTGTGCCTCCACACTTCATGCTCTACTTTACTGGTTGTAAAACATTTGCCCACATCACCTTTCTCTTTACATATGAAAAAAAATGAGTCTGAGAAATCAAGTTAACTAAGTTATAACAGTTATAATGCATATAATTCATATAATGCATTACATGCATAATAATGCATATAATTCACTATTTTCCTACTTTTCATTAAAGCAAATTTGTATTTGGAACATTAAAAAATTTATGTCCAAAATCACTGTAGTAGATACCATTCCTTTTCCCAGATTACAGAAGTATAGAATATAAAACTAGTATCCTTCAATGTCAAGTACAAAAGCATCCACATTTAAATGTCTTACCAGTTATCTCTGTCATCACAAAAGAGAAGATTGGCAAAAAATGAAACAGGTTTAGTCGAACTGAAACTAAGATGACATGGTAGCTCATCATTAATTCCAGTATTCGAGCCTGTGATAACCCTTCCTTTTGGAAACGTCACAGTAAGTGGCTGAATCTCATCATCGTCAAGAAGTTTTGCAGTGGGAATCTTGAACTGTAGAGTTGAATTACTGTTTAAAATAAAAAATTGAAATATATTTTCCTCAAAATATCACCAATTAATTTGAATTGAATGTGTATTTATTTTCCCCAAAAGCAACTATACGCAATAGTATGTGAAATATTTAAACATATATTTGTATCATCTCTCCTTGTCTATTCCATTTGTTCTGTAAGGATTAAGAGAGGTAAGACATCTGACTAAAGGTAATGTTTTAAAATATAACCATTACATAAAATTATTTCTCTCAAACATATCCTAATGAAGATTTATCCAAAATGATGAGTTGTAAAGTATATATATATATATATATATATATGTGTGTGTGTGTGTGTGTGTGTGTGTATACATTAAATAATATTAATAGATTATATACATGAAGAAATTTTAAAATTTGGATAATAAGCATCTCCAGACAAATGCCACAAATTAATTTTAATCATTACATTATTTTAACATTTAGAATGCTAAATGTTTATTTTATAAACTTTTAAAAGGCATTTAGTATGATAAATGTTTATTTCATATATAAAATTTATCTAACTAATCAAAAATATATATAGTATCACTTTAAAACTGATATGCTACTTATAATACTGTAGCCAATAATTTTGAAACATTAACTTCTTTTATTTTATTATACATATGAAAACATAGCAAATAATATTATTAAATGGGAATAATATTTTCTTATTATTTTAAGCAGTGTGAACATCACTCACCTAATAAAAAAGGAAAGATGATCTACATCTGAATTAACTATATCTATATGTTACACTAGACAAAATCTGCAAAATTAATTCCTAAGTCCAGTAGAAAACAATTTAGTTATAATTGACTGTCACTGAATGTGTCATTTATGCTGCTAATTTCACTATATGTATATAGCAAGGAATCTAAGTGTCATCATCTCATCAAATCCTTTCACAGAACCATCATGACATAATTTGAATTATTAAAGAGTTGAAGGCTAAAAGATTAATTCCTATATTAAGACAGTTTCCTAATAGGAATACTTTGTAGCAAAATAAATTCCAATTTACTTTATCTATAAACTAACAGAAGTCAATGTCTGATTATAAAATGTAAGCTTGACAAAACTGCAAATTGCCCAGGTATGTTAATTCTTCAAGTACTAAGGTCTTCCCAAGCTGAATAACACTTAGTGCAAGCCCTGTGGCTTCATCCATGATAACTTCCTCATCAAACACAGGAATTAAATATGGCATTGCCTTCCTCAATTTGGATATTTCATCAACAGTGTTAGTATATCATTTTTGGTAGGATAATCCATGTATACAGTCTTCCTAGACTTTAAAAAAAAACACAATATTTTGTTTTGGATATTCCAAATACCACTATCTTACTAGCTGAAGTTTATTTATAACCATAATACTCATGTCCAAATAAATAACTAGTCATTTATGCCTTCACCTGTCACAAGAAGCTTGTATAATTTCCGCATTTTGCTATACTGAAAAACATTACTATGAATAATGTTAAGCATAGTTGACCATACACAAGTAAGATTGTATTTCTAGGATATATTATTGAGACAGTCAAGACCCACCCTGAGGACAAAAGTGAAGATGTACTACTAGAGCATTACCATATATACTCTGCTACACATTGAAAGCTGTGATGAATATTTTCCTCCATCCTGCATTTTCTCACTCTCCCAAACATTATTGGAATCAAACAACAGATATGGTGGGGGGAGTTGTAGAGATGGCTCAGCAGTTAAAAGCAATAGATGCTCTTGAAGACGACCAGAGCTAATTTCTCAAAACCCGTATCAGGTGGCTTACAATCTGCAATGCCTGCTCCAAGGCATCTTACACATCATTCTGGTTTCTGAAGTCACGTGCACACATATGTACATGCGTGTGTGTATGTATGTGTGTGTGTATCACATATGTTATATACACACATATATATGTTTTATAAATGTGTGTTTGTGCATATGTGTATGTGTGTGTTATATTACTGACAAGGAACACACACAAAACATCAATTTAAAGATACAAAGAAAGATTTACTAGACCTTTCTAGTAATCAAAAATAATCTGGTTCATTTTAGTAATAACAAAAGGATCAATTCAATAGACAATGTTAAACATATTATTCTCCAAACAACTAAGAACTGTTTGAAGTAAAGCTTAAAAATCCACCATTATAGTACCTATTTTAATAACTCAATGATTGACACACAGAGATGAAAATAGGATATAGAGCTCTTTTACTTCGGGTGGGTGTTTTAAATAGTACAAATGTTGTAGAAAGCATTGAGTGCACATGCCTATGACTCACCTGCCTCACTCATGGTGCAGTTACTAGTGGAAACCTGTACATATTATCATATAATGTATAGAACAATGTTGATAGCTCACTGCACATTACAGCCAATGCAAGGGGTACTAGGGATAAATAATGGCTGGGCATGTGGTGCCCTCTGTATGACTGATGAGTAGGCTGGTCTCTGAGTTAAGGACCACCTGGGGACACACAGTGAGCTCCAAGCCAACAGAGAATCCTCACCATGGAGCTCTAGCTAGCTTAGAACTTAACTAGGAGGATAAGGCTAGAGTGGAACTCCCAGAGTCCTGCCTGTCTCTACCTCTCAAATACTGAGTGCTAGGTTTAAAGGCATGCATTCACACACCTGCTTTTACATATCTGTTCTTTGAAGGAAGAGTCCCATTACAATTTTGACTGAGTGTTTGCAATCTGTGACTCAATTTTCCTTCTGCTATAATTGAGATAGGAGAACCTTAATGCCTGGTATGGCTATAGAGTGAGATTCTTGGGCTGTGAGAAATGCCAATGCCACTCTTTACACAACATTATCTAGTCTAGTAATAAGACTGACTGACACCATGACTAGTTACCTGAGTTCTTAAGTTTTACATAATATTTTTGGTGGAGTCTTTGGTATTTTATTATTTATTTTTACAAAGCTAATTATATATGTACTATATTAATCTTTTCATGTAGTATTGTGTTCCCCAAAATATTGTGCACCCTAATAAACTTATCTGAGATCTGAGAACAGAACAGCCACTACATACAGAGGCTAGAAAATGGTGGCACTCACACCTTTAATCCTAGCCTTCTGGAGGCTTGGATCTCTGTGAGTTCAAGGCCACACTGGAAAGAGCCTGGCATGGTGACACACACCTTTAATCCCAAGAAGTGAACCTTTAATCTCAGGGAGTGGTGGCAGAAAGCAGAAAGATATATAAGGCGTGAAGACCAGAAACTAGAAGCTTTCAGGCTGTGAGCAGCAGTTCAGTTGAGATCCATTCGGATGAGGACAGAGAGGCTTCCAGTCTAAGGAAACAGGATCAGCTGAGGAACTGGCGAGGTAAGGTGGCTGTGGCTTGTTCTGCTTCTCTGATTTTCCAGCATTCACCCCAATAACTGGCTCCAGGTTTGATTTTATTAATAAGCCCCTTTAAGATTCCTGCTACATAGTATAGCTATTTATTACTTTTGTAAACATTTCTATTGTGTTATGTGATTATTTTTTTTCAAGAGATTTCACTATGCACTCTATACTGACCTTCAACTAAATATCTTCCTTTATCAGCCTCCTATGTTCTGGGATTACATCCATGTACTACTATACTCAGCATTTCTATTTCTCTGAATTTTATCAAAGATTTATTTGTAGTGATCACAACCAAAATCAAGGTGAGATGTAATATTAATTGCAAATAAACTTTAAGAAATAAAAATACTCACAACATATAAAAATTATCAAATAACTATGAGTTACAATCACTTGTAAGCTATTTGAATTCTAAATCATATTTGCAATTAAAATACATGAATCCTGAAATGAATTAAAAGGAAAATTTTGACTATCCTTTCCACACAGTAAACTACCTCATTATTTACCTGAAGTATTTATGGGGCCAGAAAAAGGCATTTAAAAAACACATTTAATGAGCTTTATTAATTTAACATGTATAAAACACTATATCTACCAGGTGGTGGTGGTGGTGGTGGCGGAGGAGGCGGCGGCGGTGGCGCACGCCTTTAATCCCAGCACTCGGGAGGCAGAGGCAGGCAGATCTTTGTGAGTTCGAGGCCAGCCTGGTCTACAAAGTGAGTTCCAGGAAAGGCGCAAAACTACGCAGAGAAACCCTGTCTTGAAAAACAAAAACAAAAAAACAAAAAACAAAAAACACTATATCTTACAATGAAAGAATATACATTTCTTTCTCCTTAACCCTTTGAGTATAAATAAAAATTAGTAGTACATTACTCTCTGCTTACAGTCCAAGTCTCAAAGCATTTCTGAGCTTGTATCCTATAGATTGTGTTCTCTGGTAATAAACAGGCTTGGAGGTAATAGGAAAAATGGATAGCTAGTATAATTTGGAGCACATAGTGCACATATGAACACAGGTCTTGTACCTGAAGATAAATACTGAGACCTAATGTGGCCCCAGTCAATAACTATTGTCTTAGTTTTATAATTACATGGAAATTAATTCAGACAACAACCTACATCCCTGGAGGAGAATTAATAAACACAAGAATTTGATTCTACGGCTAATATATATTTTTCTGGTGTCCAGACACTGAACAAAAGATTCAGCTAAACCAATCTAGACTACTGATCCATATAAAATCAAAGACAATAAATTAATGTTTGAAGTATCAAATGAATGTTTTAAGTTGCAAAATTTGTGTTAATTTCTTTAACACTGAATTTTAAGCTTATTTCCTATTCCACAAAGACAGAATTTTTTAAAATATAAAGAAAATAAATCACTACTATGGCTATTTTGTATTTTTTAAAATGTCAATGTATAATGAAATGCTTTAATTGCTCTTCCAAACTATAGCAAGAAGTCAGAAATGGGATGTAATTTTCACATAACATAGATACAAACAAAATTGCACATAAAGAAGATGTAGAAAATCCATATTAAGAATTTACCTGAAATAGTTCTGTGGCAAAATTCTGATATCCACCCCAGCTGTGATCTCCAAAGGAACAGGAGTAAAACATATAAATGGTGGATCAAAAAGTATCTTTGGTGATTGTATCTCTCCAATCAGACTTAATATTCTATAGTCAAATAAATTATCATTTAAACGAATAGCAACATCAGCCAGGTAGGTTACGGGCTCCCCTATAGAAAAAAGGTGCTATAGATTAGTTTACATTAAAAATGCATATATTGTAAGCATTACTATTAAAATGTACTATGATATTAAAGCTAAGTGGAGCAGAGTAGTTAACCCAGGAACAATGCAGCTTGATGAAGAATTAAAGACTAAATGAAGCACTATTGTTAAAAAAAAAATACAAAAAACAGTATGTCTTCAAGTATACCTTGTCTAGAGATGGAGTAAATCTTTTTAATGTATACGACATGCGGGAGAAATAATTGTACACTTGGGAAGAAATGTTTACTACATGGGGGAAATACATAATACGTAAAATAAATAATACATGAAGTAGTGCAACAGGACTTCTTTTTTTTCAGCTGTTTCCAATGCTTTAATAAAATCTTCTAATACCTTTTGGTATTCAGAACATGAAGAGGATATCACAAACTGAAGGATCTTAAGGGACTACTGAGAAAGGGAAATGCTCCCAGCTTGGAAGATTAAGAAAGGCTGCCAGGGCCACTGGCGAGATGGCTCAGCAGTTAGGACCCAGGTTCTATTCCCAGCCCCTCCATGGCAGCTCACAATCATCTGTACCTCTAGTTCCTGAGGATCGACCACCTGTTTCTGACATCAGCAGGCCCCAGGCAAACACAAGGAAAATTATACACACATATATGCAGGCAAAACACTAATACTCATAAAATAAAAATTTAAAAATCTTTAAAAAAATAGAAAAATACTTACTTGGACAGAAATGTATTGAAATAGTATACGTTTCATCTGGTTTCAGACTTCCAATCAGTGCAGTAAATTTGAATATGCCACTTTTGAAAAGTTTGACACTTTTGCCAATATCCAAAGACCACTGAACAGTTTTTTTTGAAATATTATGTAAAACAAGATCCTGTTCATATATACACAAAAGAAGAAATTTTTTAAATTTCATAAATGCATTATAAAATTTAGTTGTTAGAAACAAGATCTGAGTATTTGATTATGGCAATATTAAAATGCCAAATAGGCAACCTAAAAGGACTCCTAAATAATTCTATTGATAATTTACAGCAAAAATACTAAGAAAATTTATGTTAATTCACACTGACACACTAAAACAGAAGGAATACTCTTTCTTACAGAAATAAAATCTAAACTACATATCTAAATGTGTTCTTTAAATTCCTTAATCCTTTGAAGATGATCACATCATTGCCAAAGAAGAGACTAAGAAACTGGAGAACAATCACAAACCCAGCAGTTCCAATGAGTCACTGTGATGCTACATATGCTCCTCAAGTGATGTCAAATGTTCCCACTCTAACATCTCCCCACTTAGACCCATAGAAAAAAAAATGTGACTGTCCTCTAAATGCTGAAGAAGGCAATGCTAGGAGCTTTCTCTAAAGTTTCAGAAAGGACTATGACTCTTGCCAATACCTTAATTATAACCAAGAAATAAGTAGTCATTCAGATATCAAAACAACTGAATGAAAGTTCAATAATGTAAAATAATCTCCCATTTCAGAAAGGCATTTTCAAATCTACAATACATTTCATGTCACTAAAGTTATTTTCTCAGTTCCACATGAGATTTGTATATACATGGGATTTATTAAAAGAAATTTTACTGTATTTTTATACTCTTCATCTAAAATATCCATTTTAATTTCAGCAGAAGTATTTTATTAATCCACATCTCTTAATTTCATACATTCTATTTTTATCAAAGCAATGTTATTTTCCTTATGTACTTTATCACCAGTGATAAAGATATTCAACAAAACCGATTGTAGGAATAACACACTAGACAAGAACGATCAGGGGAATACAACTTCCAAAGAGATATATATATGATGGTCCTTCTTAAACATTTATTTTTTCTTCTAAAGATAGTTCTAATTGGAAAATGCAGTGATGCACAGTAAGAAAAAAAATAGCAGACTGATGGATAAGTTACTTTATTATATAACAGCATTTTTTCATTATTTAAGACTGCTTCTTATCATACACACACATACACACATATATATATATATATACATACATTCATATATATGGAATATATTTGACAATAATTCAAATTATATATCTATGTATGTAGTTAAAGTAATCATTATATGTATGCTTGAATTAAATATAAAAACTCTGTGTACCAATGAGGAGGCTGAGTTGGTAAAGTCACTTGCAGCACAAGCCTAGTGACCTACCTAATTCAACCCCCAGAATTCAGTAAGGGAAAAGAGAACCAATTCTACAAAGTTATCCTCTGACCCCACAAACATGCCATGACATGCATGTCCACATAGACACATCATGAACTGAAAGTTACAGAAATTAAATTTATGATGTTATTTTTAGGGGAGCTCAGAAGATGATTCAAAGGGTAAAGTGCTTGTATAGCAAGCAAGGTAATATGACTTGAAATGTCCAGAACCTAACAAATGGCCAGATGCCATCATGCTTATCTATAAACCTGTGTTCCTACAGTGAGATAGGAAGTACGACAGGAAAATCCCCAAAAGACCATGGGCCAACTTGCTAAGCTTAAGCAGCTATGAACTCACACATTCAAGCATATGGTAGTGACACATATCATACATACAAAAAAAGTATTTCTGAAAATTATAATAGGCAATAGGTCACTCTTTCAAATAATCAATTCAGTAAATGAAAACTACAAAAATTACAAAATAATTATGAATTATGAAGTGTATTAATTATCTATATACCTGAATTCTTGTGATCTCCTTACTATGCTGAAGTTCATATAATGGGATTTTGAAGACAAATTCAGTACTCGATAATTTCAATGGTGCTCGCAATACTTTAAAAGAAAAGTAAAGATATTGATAAAATATTAATAAACAAAATGTGAACACTATTTAGTAGTATATTTTCCAAAATGAAATAACAAAAAAATTAATGTTTCTGTTTTATACTCCTAGTCAAAAAGTAAAATTCCATTTCAAACAGTTCTAAGATATGTTGGTTTCCATATTTACAAATTTTCATTTTTGAAATGAAAATTTCAAATTTATTGGCAATGAATTACATGAAAAACAAGACAATAACCATGAAATGGTAAAAATCATAAAATAAACTCAATATTGAAATAAGAAAGGACAAACATAATACCAGAAGATGGAAAGATCTCCCATGTTCATGGATCAGTAGGACTAAGATAATAAAAATGGCCATCTTACCAAAAACAATCTATAGATTCAGTGCAATCCCAATCAAAATTCCAACACCATTCTTTACAAACCTTGAAAGAACAATACACATCTTCATATAAAAACAAAACCCCCAGAATAACTAAAATAATCTTGCACAATAAAGGAACATCCAGAGGTATCACTGTCCTTGACTTCAAGCTCTACTATAAAGCTATAGTAATAAAAACAGCATGGTATTGGCATAAAAACAGACAGGTGGATCAATAGAATCAAATTAAAGACCCTGACTTAAATCCACACACCTGTGGACAACTGATTTTTGATTAAGAAGCCAAAATTTTACAATGGAAAAAAATGAAAGCATATTCAACAAATGGTACTGGCATAACTGAATGTTGAAAAATATAGAATTCACATAGATCCATATCTATCACCATGCACAAAACTCAAGTGGATCAGAGACCTCAATACACATCCAGTTACACTGAACCTGATAGAAGAGAAAGTGGGAAAGAGCCTCAAACGCACTGGCACAGGAGACAACTTCCTGAACAAAAAGCAATGGAACAGGAGACAACTTCCTAAATAGAATACCAGTAGCACAAACACTGAGATCAACAATTAATAAATGGAACTTCATGAAACTGAGAAGCTTCTGTAAGACAAAGGACATGGTAAGTAAGACAAAATGGCAGCCTACAGAATGGGAAAATATCTTCACCAACCCTAGATCTGACACAGGACTGATATCCTAACTATATAAAAAACTCAAGAAACTAGATACCAAAAAGACAAATAATCCAATTAAAAACAGGGTGCAGATCTAAACAGAGAATTCTCAACAGAAGAATCTATAATGGCTGAGAGACAAAGAATTGTTCAACATCCTTAGCCATCAGGATTCTGAAATTCCACCATACACCAGTCAGAATAGCTACAATCAAAAACACTAGTAACAGCTTATGCTGGTGGGGATTTGGAGCAAAGGGAACACTCCTCCACCTTTGGTGGGAGTGCAAACTTGTACAGCCACTTTGGAAATCAATATGGCAGTTTCTCAAAAAATTGGGAATCAAGTCTACCTCAAGACCCAGCCATACCACTCTTGGACACATACCCAAAGCATGCTCAATCATTCAACAAGGACACTTGCTCAACTATATTCATGAAAGCATTATTTGTAATATCCAGACCCGAAAAAAAACTTAGATGACCCTCAAATAAAGAATGGATAAAGAGGCAGGCAGGGGTGGCTTATGCCTTTAATCCCAGCACTCAGGAGGCAGAGGCAGATGTATATCTGTGAGCTCAAGGCCAGCCTGGTCTACAAAGCAAGTTCCAAGAAAGTCGCAAAGCTACACAGAGAAACCCTGTCTCGAAAAACAAAACAAAACAAAAGTAAAAAAATGAATGGATAAAGAAAATATGGTACATGTACACAACAGAGAATTACTCAGATGTTAAAAAAAATGCCATCAGGAAATTTGAAGGCAAATGGAGGGAACTAGAAAAAAGTCATCTTGAGTGAGGTAACCAAGACCCAAAAAGACAAACATTGTATGTACTCACTCATAAATTGATACTAGCTGTAACAGCTAACCATGCTACAATCCACAGCCCCAGAGAGGCTAGGTAACAAGGAAGGCTCAAAGGGGGATAAGGATGCATGGATTTCCATAGAAAGGGGAAACAGAAGAGATCTCCTGGGTAAACTGGGGGCTGGCAGGGATGGAACACGAAGGATTAGGTTGGGGGGTGAGTAGAGGGGGAACGTAGTTAAAGAGACAACTTGATGGGAAGGGCATTTTGAGGTCAGGTAGAAACCTGGTACAAGGGATACTCCCAGGAATCTACAAGGATAATCCCAGCTAAGACTCCTAGCAATAATGGATAGGAAGACTGAATTGGTCATAGCCTGTAATCAGATTGGTAACTACCCCAATTGTCATCAGAGTGACTAATGGAAACAGATGTAGACATCCACAGCCAAGCACTTGGCTGATCTCAGGGAATCCTGTTGAAGAGAGGGAGGAAGGATTGTACTAGCCAGGGTAGGTCAAGATCATCACAAGGGAACCCACAAAAACAACAAACCTGGGCTCATAGGAGCTCACAGACTCTGGACTGATAGCTAGGAAACCTATATGGGACCATCCTAGGCCCTTTACATGTATCTGACAGTTGTGTAGCTTGGTCTACTTGTGGGACACCTAGTGGTGGAAACAGGGCCTGTCCCTAACGCTTTGGCTGGCTTCCAGAAACCAAATCCTCATACTGGGTAGCCTTGCCCAGCCTTAATACAAGGGGAGGAGTTTAATCCTACCTCAATTTGGTATGCCATGCTTTGTTGACACCCATAAGAGGCCTGCCCCTTTCTGATCAGAGACAGAGGGGGCAGGAGGTTAGAGGAATAGGAGGAGAGGAAGAGTGGGAAACTGTGGTGGGGATATAAAATAAATGACTATGTTTAATTAATTAAAAAAAAAGAAATGGAGTGGTGATTTTTATTTTCTAATACTTCATATTTTGAAAACTAAAACTGATACTCTGATTTTTCTTTACTTTTAGATGTTAAGTGTAAATCTTTGACCAAAACACATCAACTGACTTTCATATAACATACCAGTAGCTTGAACAAAACATGGTGGAATAAGTGGTGACACTCTTGGCATCAAAATCTTTTTCTTTGATGAATATTCGCAGTACAGTTCTGAAGCCTTAAAGGAATTAATATGGACAGGAAAGCTAAAGTCATATGTCGCTACCTGTCAAAAACACAAAAAATACTTAAAACTTTGAGGATTTTGATACTGTTGATTCATCAAAATTACCTTTTTCAAACTAAAATTATCTTATGGCATTGAAACTACATTTATTTAATAAAGTGAAGACTATATTATTCACTATGTTAAAAATAAGTCTCTAAAACCATCAGATAAATTGCTTTTAAAATGCTTATTTATTAAAAACGAACCAGCCAGGTGGTGACACACGCCTTTAATCTCAGCACTCAGGAGGCAGAGGCAGGCAGATCTCTGTGAGTTTGAGGACAACATGGTCTACAGAGTGAGTACCAGGACAGGCTCCAAAGCTACACAGAGAAACCTTGTCTCAAAATTAAACCATAAAAATGAACCAAATATCCAACAATAAAACCTAAAATATTTGGAAAAATAGAGAAAAGTCTTTGTGATCCTTGCATAGGCAAGGACTTCATAAATACTATGACAAATATATCATTCATAAAAAAGAGAATTATTAATCTGTATCATAAAAATTTAAAACATTTATTCTGCTACAAATAATTTTAGGAACATAAAATGAGCCAAAACACATTTCTCATCAAAATTCTAACTAATATCAAAAAATATACAAATAACATTCGGAGATCAATTATAAAATGGTCTAGATAATGAAAATATAGATGAGAGTGTGGGAAAGACATTTCAGAGAAGATTTGTACACAGTGACACATTAGCACAAGCAAATATGTGTTACATCAAACATCAAGGAAATGCATATTGAAATCACAGGATATGGCCCACTGAGATGGCTCAGGGCATAATGATGCTTGCTGCCTAGCCTGATGATCTGAGTTCAATCCCCAGGACCCATAAGGTGCAAGTAGAGAACTGACTCCTACAACTTATTCTCTGAGCTCCACCCACACAACCCACTACAAATAAATTTAAATTTAAAAAAGTGGAAAAATTACAAGAGGTACCATTTCTCACCTACACAACTGCGTAAATAAAATTAACAATAATCAATGATACTAAAGATGTTTGCACACTCACAATACACAGATACACAAACTACTGTCCAATGTTCCCGTAAGTTTCTAGAGTTGAACAGTAGAAAGAAATAAAAAAAATGCTTTTTTTAAACTCGGAGATATAACAAAAAAGCCCCCAATATCCTGACAACAAAGATGGTATCTAAGGACATATCTAGTGCTATACTCTACTAAGAATACATGCTAACAAATAAAGTTTTATTATTTATAAATGAACATCAACCTCATATAACAGGCATCCTTTCAGATCTGGAGATTCACATTACTCTGGTTATGCAAAACACTGGGTTTTCATTTTTATTTTATTTAACTGTATCTGACCATATCACTGTCAATTCCTTCTCTTGCTATGGAATCTTACATAAATCATCTGTTTTCATAACAAAATTGAGAAGCATAAAAAACAGAAGCATGTTTTATTTTAATGGCCATTTCAAAACACTCATTTCCATGATAATCTATTTCTGCAATAGTATCTGAAAATAGATATCAAGGAGTAAACTGACTAAATATATATAAATATAATTTGCTTTCATATTTCACACATAAAGAAAAAATACAACAAAATGTGTTTCATCTTATTTCTTCGGGAACTTCTTATCTAGACTTCAGAGACCAGTTAGATTTTCTTTCTTCTCTTTCTCTGCTTCTGATTGAACTGCTGTTTTCCATTTGCAAATTAAAATAAATCAACATTCTATACTATATGCCCAAACATTACTGACAGCCAACCCTTTGTAACCATGAGGCATGGCTCTAGGATATATTTATAGTCTTCCCATTCCTAAGTGTGAACAGTAAAATGAGAGGATGCATATTCAAATCCCATATACAAATAATTTGTATATAATTTGCACAACACAGTCATACACTTTTGATATTTTTCTTTTATGTAATAGGTGTTTTGACTGCATATATGTATGTTTACCATATGTGTGCCTAGTGCCCACAGAGGTCAGAAGGAGGCATGGGACTCCCTGGAACTAGAACGATGAACGGTTGTGAGCAAGTATATGGGTGCTCCAAATTGAACCTGGGTTTTCTGCAAGAGCAAGGGAGCTCTTACTAACTGTCTTAGAGTTAGAAGAGTCACCACGACCATAGCAACTTCAGTAATGCAAAGCATTTAATAGGTACTGGCTAACAGTTTCAGAGGTTTAGTCCTCCTTAATTGTCATGGTGGGAAACACAGCACCCTGCAGGCGGGATGGTGCTTAACAGGTAGCTGAGAGTTCTACATCTGGATCAACAGGCAGCAGAAAGAGTGACACTGGGTGGGTCATATAAGACCTCAGAGCTCATCCACACAGTGACACACTTCTTCCAACAAGGCCACTTCTACTCCAACAAGACCACACCTCCAAATAGTGCCACATACTATATGAGCCTATGGGGACCATTTTCTTTCAAACCATCATAATCACTCAGCTATATCTATAGTCCTCAATTTTTATATTTATTTACATAATATATAGATATGTATAGGTTTGTGCATGCAACAGTGCTTATGTGGAAGTCGCAGGACAAAGTGAGACTTGTTCTTTCACCATGTGAGCTCTAAGAATTCAATTCAGGTCATCAAGCTTGGGAGCAAAAACCCCTTACCCTACTGAGCTACCTTGCCACCTCCTTTAAATCTAGACTACTTAAAAAATTTAATATAATATTAATGATATATAGATAGTTGTTAAATTATATTGCTTAGGGAATAATGACAAAAAATAATATGTGCACCATCACAGATGCATATTTTTCCCAAGTATCTTTTATTTTGTGGTTGCTGAATCTTCTCACTAAGGACCAGTGGAAACATCAGGCCAACTATGCATCATTTTTAGCCAATTATTTTATTTTTAATGTTTTTCTGCATATGATAGGGGTTATATTTTAAAGTAAAATATAGTCAAATAGTGTTTCAAACTGTCACTCTCTTCCTATTATTGGATGTAGATGGGTTCCCAATCACAAGGAAGAGAGCAATAGTTTATGGAAATACAAAGACAAGGAATTGGGAGGCTAAAGTTCTAGATTGGCTTCTATGGGGATATAAAAAATTACTTAAGAAATGAGAGAAGCATGCAAGACTCATTAGGAGATTGGGAATCAGAGAAAACCTACCTGGATGGAGCATATATTCATACAACACAAAATTCAAAGAAGCAGGACCTTTAAACAAAAATAGCCTAGAAAAAATCAAACCAAAAAGGACTCCAGAAAATATTAACTTCTAGGCCTACACTAAGAGCCAGAAGGACTATTAAAAAGGAAAACCAAGACAAAAAGCAGTTCCCTTGGTAAGTGTGTGTGTGTGTGTGTGTGTGTGTGTGTGTTCAGTGGAATGAATGATTACTGGGGAGTGAGTAAATAGGGATGGTGGAAATGTAGAATCAGAAGACGGGGGAAAGAGAACAAAATCCACATATGAGGGGAATCAGAGGTGACAAAGATGAAAACATATTCCATAGGGATGTTCTACTATTATAGGAAAACATGAGTTAAAAAGTGGTCTGAGTTTTGATAAGTTAGTTCTGACAGTTATTGGCTATTGAGGCTTAACTGATGGATCTAGTATTAAATCTCAGAGTCAAGGTTATAGGAATAGAAATCAAAATTAATACAGACCAAAAAGGTTTTATTTATGAATATATACATACATATGCAACAACAATTAATTGAAAAAGAGGCCATGAATTTGAAAGACAAGAATAAGATAAGGTAGAGACCGGAGGAAAGAAAGGGAAGTGGATACAATCTAATTATATTATAATCTGAAAAATAAAATAAATGATAAAAATTTCAAAGAGATCTAACATAAAGGAAGATATCAATACTCATTTAAGTACATCCAATTTTGACATGATGTCAGTATATACCCAAGTAAGTCAATGTATCCATTTGAACACTTAACTCTCCTTTTAGATAAAATTCAGTCTTCTAAAAAAGAACTTTTAAGTTCACAAAGAAGAAGTATCATTACTATTTTGAACAGGTGGAAAGCCATATACAATTTGTTCTCTCAGCTTAAACATTCATACATAATTTGTTTAAAAAGAGTCTTCCTCAAAAGTAAAGATGTGATGTAAAAAACTACCTCACCTACAAAATTATTATCCCTTCAACAACACTGTAAGAATGGGGATACGCTCTGTTCTACCAGAGCCAAGCCCCAGTCTTGTCCTTAGTACTGCAACAAAACACCAACTACAGGTTACAGTAACTCCTGCTCATATCTCCTGTGACCATCCCATCCTAACCTGCCTCCTTGCATTCCTCACTGTATCCCACTAGAAACCAACTGCAAAATCTGGGTCCATAACTGCCACAAAACCTGATGTCTAGAGAGCATAAAAACACAATTAACAACATCCATGGAAACACAGGCCAGCTATACCCTGAGTATTCCAACACACCTGAAGCACAAGAAAAACACCTTAAAGTCAACAATATGAAGATGATGGAGATCCTTAAAGAGGAAATTAATAAATGCCTTAAAAAATACAGGGAAGCATGAACAAAAAAATGAAGGAAATTAATTAATCCTTTAAGGAAAGTAAAGACACAAACAAATAGTTGAAAGAAATGATTTAAATTATTAAAGACCTGAAAAAAAGAAATAGAATAAATAAATAAAGTCCAAATTGAGGGAACTCTAGAAATAAAGAATTTAGGTATCTGAACAAGAATTATACAGGCAAGAGTCAGTAACAGAAGATAAAACATGAAACAGTGACTGTCAGACACTGAATATACAAGAGAAGAAATACATCAGTCAAAGAAAATGTTAAATTTAAAAACCAAAGCATCCAGGAAACTTTGGAAGCTATGAAAGATGAAACATAAAAATAGAGGACGGAAAAAGAAACTGAGCTTTTCAAAGGCCCAGAAAATGTTTTCATCAAATTCACAGAAAAAAATATTCTTAACCTAAAGAAGCAGATGCCTATATAGGTACAAGAAGCATACAGAAGAGAGAGAGAGAGAAAAAAAAAAAAAAAAAAAAAAAAAAAAAAAAAAAAAAAAAAAAAAAAAAAAAAACTAGACCAGAAAAGTCCCCTCGCCACCTAATAAAACATACTGTGGTGGTATTGTGTTCCCCAAAATATTGTGTACTCTAATAAATTTATCTGGGGTCAGAGAACAGACAGCCACTAGATACAAAGGCTAGAAAATGGTGGCACTCACACCTTTAATCCTAGCATTCCAGAGATAGAAATCCCTCTGGATCTCTGTGAGTTCAAGGCCACATTGGAAACAGCCAAGCATGGTGACACACACCTTTAATCCCAGAAAGCCAGCCTTTAATCCCAGGGAGTGGTGGTAGAAAGCAGAAAGATATATAAGGCGTGAAGACCAGAAACTAGAAGATTTTGGCTGGTTAAGCATTCAGGCTTTTGAGCAGTAATTCAGCTGAGACCCATTCCGGATGAGGACTCAGAGGCCTCCAGTCTGAGGAGACGAGACCAGCTGAGGATCCGGCGAAGTGAGATAGCTGTGGCTTGTTCTGTCTCTCTGATCTACCAGCATGGACCCCAATAACTCGCCTCAGGTTTGATTTTATTAATAAGAACTTTAAAGATTCCTGCTACAACATACAGAATAAAGAATATTAAAAACTGCAAGGGAAAATGACCAAGTAATATATAAAGAGAGACCTATTAGAATTGAATTTGACTTCTCAATGGAGGCTCTAAAAGCGAGAAGGGCCTGGACGCACTCTAAGAGACCACAGAGGCCAGCCTAGACTATACCCAGCAAACTTTCAATCACCATAGATGGAGAATATAAGATATTCCATGATTAAGTGAAATTTAAACATTAATTCTTTCCGAATTCAGCAATACAGAAGGCACTAGAAGGAAAATTCCAAACTAATGAGGTTAACTACACACATGAAAACACAGGGAATAAATAATTTCACACCAGCAAAATCAAGAGAAGGTAAACATGTGTGTGTGAACTTACTTGCTTGTTCATGTGCACTAATACACACATGTACACACCCACACCCTGCAACCAACACCAACACCAACACCAAAATAACAGGAATCAGCAATCATTGGTCCTTGACATCTCTCAATATCAATGGACTCAATCCCCTCCCCCCCAAAAAAGCACAGATTAACAAAATAGATACAAAAGCAGGATCCCACCTTCTGCTATATCCAAGAAACACACCTCAATATCAAAGATAGACATTACCTCAGGGTAAAGGGTTGGAAAAAGGATATTCCAAGAAAATGAACCTGAGAAGCAAGCTGGTGTAAACATTTTAATATCTAACCAAACAGACTTCAAACCAAAACTAATCAAAAGAGATGATGAAGGACACTACATACTCAATGGAAAAATCCACCAAGATGGCATTTCAATTCTTTTTTTTCTTTTATAATTTAATTTAATTTTACATATCAGACACAGATTCCCTTGTTCACCCCCCTCCCGCCACCCTGCCTTCCCCCCAGCCCAACCCCCATTCCCATCTCCTCCAGGGCAAAGACTCCCCTGAGGATTGAGTTCAACCTGGATCAGGCCCTCTGAATAGGTGAGACAGTTGATTAGCTTGATCTGTTTGGGAGGCATCCAGGCAGTGGGACCAGGTCCTGTACTCAGTGCATGAGTTGGCTGTTTGAAACCTGGGGCTTATACAGGGACGCTTGGCTCAGTCTGGGAGGAGGGGACTGGACCTGCCTGGACTGAATCTACCAGGCATTTCAATTCTTAACATCTATGCCCCAAACACAAGGGCCCCCAAGCTTGTAAAAGAAACACTACAGCTTAAAGCACATCTTGACCCTCACACACTGATAGTGGGAGACATCAATAACTGACTCTTACCAATTTACAGGTCATCCAGATAAGAACTAAATGGAGAAATACTGGAACTAACAGATGTTATAAACAAAATGGACCTAAGATATTTACAGAACACTTCACCCAAACACAAAAGAATATACCTTCCACTCTGCACATCACAGAACTTTCTCAAAAATGGACCACATACTCAGGCATGAAACAGATACAAGAAAACTGAAATCACTCCCTGCATACTATCACACCACCACAGATTAAAGCTAGTTATCAACAACAACAGAAAGACTACAAACTCAGGGAAACTAAACAACTCTATTGTATGATATGGTGATATTTTGTTTGTGCTCTAACAAATAAAGCTTGCCTGGAGATCAGAGTGCAGAGCTAGCCACTAGAGGCCAGATAGTGGTGTCACACACCTTTAACCCTAGCAATTGGGAGGAGAAAACAGGAAGTGATATGACTAGATGGAGAGAAGAAGTGATAAGGCGGGGTAGACACAGGAGTTTGCCCTTTTTGTGAAGTCTGAGAATTCCTAGAGTAATTCCTATACATAAATAACAAACAGACTGAGAGAGAAATCAGGGACATAACACCTTTCCCAATAGCCCCAGATAATATAAAATAGCTTGAGGTAACTCTAACCAAGCAAGTGAAAGACCTGCACAATAAGAATTTTAAGTCCATGAAGAAAGAAACTGAAGCTATCAGAAGATGGAAAAATCTCTCATGCTTTATACATCAGTAGGATTATCATATTAAAAATACCATCCTAACAAAAGCAATCTACAGATTCAATGCAATCCCCATCAGAATTACAACTCAATTCTTTACAGACCTTGAAAGCTCAATTCTCAACTTCATATGAAAAACAGACAAAAACCTCCAGGGCCTGGCGGGGGTGGCGCTTGCCTTTAATCCCTGCACTCTTAATCCCTGCACTCAGGGAGGCAGAGCCAGGCAGATCTCAGTGAGTGCAAGGCCAGCCTGGTCTACACAATGAGATCCAGGACAGGCACCAAAGCTACACAGAGAAACCCTGTCTTGGGGGGGGGGGGGAGAAACCCTCCAGGACAGCTAAAACACAATACTGAACAGTAAAAGAAAAAAAAACTGCTGGATGTCCAATCATTCCCAATTTCAAGTTGTACTACAGAGCTATAGTCATAAAAACAGCATGGTATTGGCATTAAAACAGACATGTTGATAAATGGGATTGAACTGAAGACCTGGACATAAATCCACACACACATGAACACCTGAGTTTTTATAAAGAAGCCAGAAATACACACTGGGAAAAAAAGCCGGCATCATCAACAAATGGTGCTGGTCAAACTGGTTTTCAGCATGTAGAAGAAAGCAAATAGATTCATATTTATTACCCTGCTCCAAACTAAAGTCCAAATGGATCAAAGACCTCAACATAAAACCAGATGCACTGAACTTAACAGAAGAGAAAAATGGGGAACAGCCTTGAATGCATTGGCACAGGAGAAGACTTATTTAACAGAGCACTGATAATGCAAGCACTAAGATCAACAATTAATAAAAGGGACCTTCTGAAACTTAAAAGCTGATGTAAAGCAAAGGATACTCGCATTTGGACAAAGCACAAGCCTACAGAATGGGAAATGGTTTTTACCAACTCTACATCTGATAGAGGACCAATATCCAAAATATATAAAGAGCTCAATAGACTAGATATCAAAAACCCAAATGATCCAATTAAAAATGGGATACAGATCTAGACAGAGAATTCTCAATAAAGGAATCTCAAATGGCTAAGAATGACTTAAAGCAATGTCCAACATATTTAGTCAGCAAGGAAATGCAGATACTTTGAGATTCTATCTTACACCTGTCAGAATAGCCAAGATCCATAGCACAAGTGACAGCTCTTACTGGCAAGGATAAACAAGGAATACACTCTTCCATTGCTGTTGGAAATGAAAACTTCTACAGCCCTATGGAAATCATATTGAACTCCAGGTTCAATGAATCATCCCTCCTTTTTAAATTGTTTATACTTCTTTATCTTGCGTGTATGAATGTTTATCCTGAATGTATGTATGTGTATCTCCTGTATGTTGGGTGTCAATGGAAGCCAGAAGAGTGTGTTGGATGTTCTAGTACCTGAATTAGAGATGTTTATGAGTCACCATGTGGGTGCTGAGAATTGAACTGGTTTCTTCAGCAGGAGCAACAGGTACTCTCTAGTCCCCCTGAGTGATCACCCTCAACTAACATTAGGATGTTTGAAAAAGCTATAAAGAAAAATTATTTTATAAGTTTACTTAAAAATACATATAGGTGTATATATGTATATATATGCAGAAATGTATGTGTATATACAAATGAAAATATATATAACACACATGCACGCACGCACGCACGCATGCACGCAGAGACAAAAGCAGAAACAGAGATTGAGAAAGTTTAAATGGAGTTATGCCAGGTGGGGCTACAATGCTTCTCCTAAGAACCATACACTAACAGAAACTTTAAAGCCAGTAAGAGGAAACTCAAGTTGTTGGTCAGGAGTTGTCCAAGACACTCCCAAAATGACATAAGTGATTGCAATTACCCTTAGTTCCCTCCCAGAACTTGAAGGTAAGACTCTGTTGCTGAAGACACCGCACACTTGACAAAGGACCTGAAAGAATACCGCTGGAACTGACCTGGAATTCTCCTCCCTGAGGACTAGCTCTCATAGTAGTAAAAGATGCTATGAAAGCTGCTAAGGGAGAAAAGTAATCAACAGTCCTACCCAGAGGTAAAGTCTACTAACCACAACAATGACTAGACCAGTTTGATATTCCCAATGATACAATAGTGGCACTATTTTCACAGGGGTAATTGGATTTAAGGCAGGTTCAATAGGAGGGAATTTCTGCCTGGTATTGCAAACCTATACAAGTACCCATGGACAGAGAGGTCATAGACTCTAGAAGTAAAGCTACAATGTCATTTTCCTAAGCCACTGTATCAGAGAACTAGTATGGCTGTTGAATAGTGTCTTCTAGACATGAGGCAAATTGCTTCCGTGATATCTAAACAATATGGTTGCCTAACCAAGACCCATATAATGACAACACTAGCAGACATGTCAAGGTGGATGGGGGGGATTATTATTGCTTTCACTTAGTAAATCATTTTCTGCACTTACTGATACAAATAATTTAACTACACTGCTTTTTGTTTATTTGTTTTGTTTTGCTTTATTTCTGATGCATAAATCTTACACTATAATTGTGAAAAAGGAACTTCCAAAGGGTAGAGAGATGGCTCAGCAGTTAAGAGGACACTGACTGCTCTTCCAGAGGACCCAAGTTCAATTCCCAGTACCCACGTGGCAGTCTGTAACTCCAAGATCTGACACCCTCACACAGACATACATGCAGGCAAAACACCAATGCAAATAAAAATAAATAAATTATTTTAAAAAAGAAGCTCTATCCTTATCATTTAATAAATCTGAAACAAAAGCATACCACAGCTTACTTCTTAAACTTAGCCAGTGATACCCATTCCTTATAGGCACATTCCAATAAAGGTTCTTTCTTTTATATTGATTTTTTTCCAGTTCAAAAATATCACTGGTTATCATGGGAACAATATTAACTAAGCATCATGGAAACAACATCTTTTAATTGTTCACAATATTTTGGGGGATTTCAGATAATGATTCCAAGAGTCACCTTCAAAAATAATTATAAAACACAAGGTAGCTTGAATATAAGTTGTTTTCTCATTGGCTTAATCCTATCATTCCTTGACAACATATCATATTTCAAGTTTGATAGTAAGTACAGCCAAGACAATATAATCATAGTTCCCCATGGATTAGGCATATCTAATGTGGGAGTCCACAAAGATTCCAACTTGTGGTTTGACTCAAGGTCAGAGTCAGAGTTATATTGCTCTCCAAGGCAGCATAATAATAGAGTGCAAAGGCATGGTTACAAGGTGTCTTATGCTTCAAGGCCTAATCACAAGACGCTTTGCATGGGGCATGTTACCAAGTATTTTGAAGGGTCTATACTTGGTTGTGCACTGTGCTTTGAACTTGAAATGGGGAGGTCTTAGCCGGGCGGTGGTGGCGCACGTCTTTAATCCCAGCACTCAGGAGGCAGAGCCAGGCAGATCTCTGTGAGTCCAAGGCGCAAAGCTACACAGAGCAACCCTGTCTCGAAACACCAAAAAAAAAAAAAAAGGGAAAAAAGAAATGGGGAGGTCTTAGGCCTTTCCCCTTGCTAGTATATAAAAAGCCCATTAGAAATAAAGAGTGGGTATTGACCCAGGACCCTCCAGAAGATATCCTGTATTTCTGTCTTTTTCTTCATCTATATTTCCATCTAGCATTTCTCAATTCCTCACTCCCCTCTTCAAGGAACCCTTTAATAGATCAGGGCTGAACTCCAACATTGAATTCTGACAATCTAGTAATTACATTACTGAATTAAAAGTTATAGCTATGCATAGTCACTCCTTAGAATAAGACCCACTCAAAACAGAACTTAGGTGATATCTGATAGATTCTTAAATAGCTAATCTGTAATCCTACTACTCTTCCATGATATGAGTAACAGAAAACCAAACTTACTTCTACAGGAGAAAATGCTATGCCACATTCCACAGAAGTACTTTCTTCTACCTCTATGGCATACATATAAGGAACTTCTGTATTTTTGAACTCTCCTATAAAAGAAAAAAATGATATATAAAACATATATATGTATATATATATATATATATATATATATATATATTATTTAATGTGAACCCCGAAAATGTCATTATAATACTCATAGCAATCAAAATGCAACTACTGAAATACCTAGGGGTAAAGCTGCATAAAATTTCTAGGTGAACAATGATTCTTAATACCGAATTTATACCATCAAATCTCACATAAAAATATGCAACACAGAATCAGGAAGTAAATAATTAAAAGTCCACTATAAAATTTTTCCAAAGTTAAATAAATATAGTAATATTCTGATGAAGGTGGAAAGGAATAAGGAGCAACTGACTTGGTCATAGTTGTCAGAATAGCTAAGAAATGACCTATGTAATGAGGGGGAGGCAAAGACGACCGAAGTCTTATTTGATCACCAGAAAATTCACAAATTTACAAAGAATACCAATTACTTCAATTATCCATCATTTATTTTTGAGGAGACACTTAAAATTTCCTTTCAGAAGCACATATTTGTACATATGTACATGTGATTGATGCATTAGTATTAACTATTGCCACCCTACTATTATAGGGTCTCAAAGAATATTAGTCATTAAAAACAACATCATAAAAACAAGGCAAACAATTTCACAAAAGAAAAATTCTTGTCAAAATGGGATTATTTCAAGAATAAAGATATTATGTATTAATACCTTTGTCCCACATAAATTAATTGCTGAAAGTTCAAATGGAAGTTGCAGTGGAACCCCTTTTCTTTACACAAAACAATCTGTAAAATCTACTCCCCACATTACACTTACCTTATTAATCCCACGAATGATAATCTTAATTGACTCTATCTGGAAATCAAATTTAGTAACTGATCCCGTCTTTCTTCTCACTCAAATTCACTTACCCATGGTTTGATAGGCAAACCATGGAACAAATTAATCCATTGACTGTATACTAATACTAAAACTTTTGTGGCCGAAGAAAATATACAAAATATATCAATATGAAACATCAAAGAATAGCTAACTAGGATAGATAAATATATATAAAATAAGATAGTTTAGCTAAACAAATATTTAGAAGCAAATATGAGATATATGTAAAAAATATTTCCCATTGCTCCCTGGTATATTTTTCTTTCCTTGACTATGCCCTCAACTAATTATGTGCACAGTACTTGAATAGACAACTTTACTAAAAATAAAAATTATAAATATTGTACTGTATCTTATGGAATATACACTCTATGAAGGTTAACAGAAAAAACAAAAACAAAAATGAAACATGTACACAGAGCCCTCTACTACTGGCAGAATCTGGTTAGTTTCATAGTAAAAAGCAAATATATTTCCATGTACTTAACAAGAGTTCAAATGAGACTATCAATGATCTATAAAACACAGGAAGATGCAACCAGTTTATAAGAGATGGTAAGACCTCAAGGAGCATAGAGAAAAGGGATGTATTATTCTAGGAAATTCAGGGCTGTTGAAATGTAGGATATAGTATGGTTCCAGAAGGCAATCTATGGTGCCTACAATGAGCAGTAACTAGAATGACAAAGTGAAGTCATGCATAAATGTATTGTTATCGTTTCCAGCATCCTACTAGCCACTTCCGGAGTTCCACAACCTTGCATGTGCTGTCCGCATTTAAACAAAATGCCTAGTCACCCCAGGGCCTTATGTCCTACTTAGTCTATGCACAGCATGGCCACATAATCTATGTGCATGCATGGCATGGCTACATAAGCCCCTATACACATGCGCGAGGTTATCCTAGAAAATGGACTCTACCTGTTCCCTTTACCCTTCAGCCACACCTCTTTCCGGCAGGCTTGCTCACTCTCCCTCTTTTCCTATTTCCCTAGTAAAACTCTTAAAGTGGGTTTTGTTGTATCTTGTTGTCTGTTCTCACGCTCAGTAAATACAGTATGTATGTTAACATTACTTTTCCCATATGTCACTCTATCAAATAATACTTAGAGGATTTTGTTGGAAATCAGTAAGATGTCAAAGATAGACATTTATCTGTTAAAATATTTATAAGAAAATACATTTTCAGAATGGCTTAAGAAAATGTTTTACTGTTACTAGCTATTAAAATCAACTTATGTGCTTTGTTTACTTTGTGCGGCCTGTTTCCCTGAAACACTGCTACTGGTAAAAGGAAACCAAGAGAGCTTTTTAAGTAGAGAAATTTGATCAGATCTTTGAATATAATACTCTGTGGAACAGGAATAAGGAGGGGTTGGAAGCTGAAATTCATATGAAAAGATAACAGCGTCCTTGAAGAGAGGCTTGAACTAGAGATAAGTCAATTATGAGAAGAAAAGCACTTTGCAAAAAATTGCCAAGAAGAGTCGATTCATGGAACAAGAGTGTATGGGTAACCAGAATAAAGTGTCAAAAGGCTAAAAATTGCTTCAACATACACATTTTAATAAATAAACATAGATTTCATATAGATTCCCAATAGTCTAGTCTAAACTTGCTATGGACAACTAAGTAAGATATTCAAACACAGAGTGCCTTTTTAATCATGATCTGACTCCAGCATTCTATTAACTATGAACTGAACTCTCAGATACCTGGATCTTAGGGTCAAAAATCAGAAATGGTTGGAAATTCCTCCTCCTCAATACATGCACCTACATTATTATCGGGTCAGATAATTCCTCATTTGTCTGTATTTGTACTCTCTTCCTTCCCTTGGCCAGTTCCCCTGCCTGAGTCCAGAGCTATCATCACTTTTCACTCTTGTGGCCACGACATCTATCTCCCTATCTTCCTCCCAGCACCTTCTCCTTAAACTGCAGAAGAAAAGTGCAAGCCTAATTATGCCATTGCCTGCATATAAATCCTGTAATCATGCAGCTTAACCTCTAAAGGTCCAGAAAGTCATTAATCCCGACACTTGAGAGGCAGAGACAGATGGATCTCTGTTAGTTTGAGGCCAGCCTCATCTACAGAGGGAGTTCTAAGCCAGCCAGGCTACACAAGTGACACCCTGTCTCAAAAAATAAAAAAAATCCACAAAGGTACCTTCACAACCTTGGTCTCACACTCCAACTACTAATCACACTAACTCCATACAAGGGCTTTACTCCCATTCTTTCACATATACCCTTGTTTATTTTCTTTCAATTCCTTAAGATGTATAATAAATATCAGTGTTCTGAAAACTAGTCTAGACTAGTTTTTCCCCAATGTATATTCCTTTAACAGCATGTGAGGAACTGTCTTGCATTATTAGTCACGTTATATGGTAAAAACCTGATTTTTAGTTTACCTACTCCTATAGGTAGTCACCATTTGTCACCTAGACCTAATACTCATATTTCTTGGCTTTACTCTACCTTGACTTCTCTAAAACAGTAAGTCAAGCTTCCTTGCTATTTCTCCTGATTAAGTCCCACCACAGAAAGCACCAGCAAAATAGTTCAAAGTAGGAGATGAGAAAAAGTTAAATGTTTATCCTTCTACTCTTTCACAAGCCTTGGTTGCAGTTCTAGCAATGGCTCCATTGCTTTGTCACTATAGTACTTAGTAGTTGCCTCATTGTCCATAACATCATCGTCTGCTAGATCACCAATGTACTCTTTCCTCTTGTTCCTTCAGGATTAGAGATAATAGCAGCTTCCACCCACTTTTTCCTTAATACTGCCCTAGACTCCATACAATCGTACTCTAAGTCTATTTAGTCAAACCCTCTGAATGGTTCACCTGTTTGTCACTGAGATGCTGACAGATAACCTTACTGTTCACTTCTTAAGATCATAGAAAATGTCTTAGTTATCTTATAGACTTAGTCTACTGTTGAGGCTAAAATTTTGATTTGTCAAATATTTACTGATGAGGAATTAACTGAGTCAATTGGAAAAACACATTTTCTGTAAGGGTTCAAATAACAGATACTCTATACTTTGAGAGACACGATTTCTAACCCAATTCTTCAATTCTGCCATTTTAACATGAAAGCAGCAAAAAGCAACAGGCAAATAAATCTACATTCTAATAAAACTTGGTTTATAAGAAAAAGTTAAAACCAGATTTGGCCCATGAGGCTTAGTTGCTAAGTAAAAAGGAAACAATACACTCATACAAGTATACATATACATTTCATTTAAACTAGAATAAACATATAGACTCATGATACATGAGTACACACAAGAGGGAAGACTGCAAACAATTCTGAGAATGTAAAATTAACAATTATATTTTAAGTTACATCATAAACAATTATATAACATACTTGTTACATGAACCTAATTAATAAATACAGCTATATATCATGTTATCCAAGTGTTCTAATAGTACAATAGGTATATTTAAACAAGTAAAATCATAACAAATTATGGGAAATAACTGCCATTATCATATGTTATTAATAATTATACCTTAGACAATTTAAAACTACTTTGCTTTATAATACTACTACATTATGAAACATATACCTGCATTTCCCCTGAAATCCATTGCAAAAAGTGGAAAATCTTTTAGATTGAACTCCACTTTGGCCCGTGTCACACCTTTGTTTTTTATAACAAATGGAATAACTTCTGTAGTGCCAACATAGGTGCCACTGAAATTAAATACATTCTAAAAATCAAAAAAGAAATAAAAATTAAAAAGTAGAATGCTTTACATATATATATATATATAGAGAGAGAGAGAGAGAGTCAAATTTATATTTTGATATTTGTCAAGATGATTAACTGCTAAACATATGTCTATAAAGATAAAACTTTATCTTTCTCTTGCCCATATCCTGTATGTAAAATACCAAAACCCATTAAATTTGCTCCCCTTCTTCAACCTCTTTACTAGATTGTATCTGTATAATAATAATAAGTAGTCAACTGTAATTTAGTGCTAGATTTTTAAATTTTCAAATTCTTCCCTTCAATAACTAAGTCACAAACTCCCTGTCTTATATTTGCCCTCCCCTACCATCAACAGGACAAGGTCCAAGCTCATGAGCAATATTTTAGTCCAAGTCCTTCAGTGCCTCATATTCTAGCCTCATCTAAGCTCCTTTCTCATCCTAACACTTAATATTTCAATAAGCTCTATGATTTTGCATTTCAAACTAACACGAGATAGATATTTCAACCTTGTGCCTCTTAATCATGGTGTCTCTACTGCCAAGAAGCCCCTTCTCTAAAATGTAGTTACCTGATAAAGCTATGCATCCATAAAAAGCTCATATAAACCATAATTAGTTACACTGTGGTAAGGCTGACTTATCACTTATGCTTATTTTCTTGGTGACATCACAACATCTGTTCACATATGTGACTCTCATAATGAAGAACAGGATTCATTTTCATATACATACACATGTGTTTCTGTCCTTGTGTGTGTTCATGTTTATATGTGCACTGGATGCTTACTGAGTGTATGTGAACTCTTGCTCATACACCAAGTATGTGATTCTATCACTCTGTAAGGTACATCATTATACAGTTACTATAAGATCAACTCCTTCACAAATGAAGCACGCAGAACATTAGAAGGACATTGTAGCAACAGTATTGTAATATTGAGCAAAATACTTTATTATGATCAACAGACAATTGCTTCATTTAAAATATCAACCTATTTTATACAAAAAAGGAAAACTCAATAAATGTTTGATGTTTTCCAAATATATAAACATTACTTATTCCTTGATTATATGCTCATTTAGTTAAAATTCGTAACTGTTATTAAGATACAATCTTAGTGCTATAACTATTACTACAGAGATTCTAAATGCATTTTTAAAATGACATATGACTACTGCTGTTGTTACCATTATTAATTATATGTGATTTTGATATAGAGTCCAGGCTGTTATCTAATTTGTGATCCTTCAACCTCAGCCTAATTAATGTTACAATTACAGGCAAGCTGTACCAAAACTGGTGAGTAAATTATTTTTTAAAAGAAAGCTATAAATGTAAACTTCAAAATAATAAGGGTTTACTGAAAAATGCAGATCAATATAAAGTCACATAAATTATTCTATTTAAGAGTAATGTGTAAAGTGTGCCCCAAAATGGATTTGGCATAAGTAAATAGAGTAATAAACGTCTCAATATTCAATATTTTCCCATAGAGTATACTAACTAAAGGGAAAGACACTTTGGCTTTTATACTATTTAATTTTCCTTTTTTCCATTTAATTGCAGTATAATTGTTTTTCACACACAACACATCCTGACTATGGTTTCCCTTCCCTCTACTCCTATGAGTAACTCCGCATCTCCCCTCCCATCTGGATCTACCCCACTTCTGTTTCCCATTAGATAAGAAAGATAATTCTATAGGATTATAATAAAATACTATTAAAATATAGTAAGACAATAACTAATACATTAAAATTGGACAAAACAAACAAAGAGAAATAAAAGAGCCTAAGAATAGGCACAAGAAACAGAGATCTACTCGTTCACACACTCAAGAATCCCATAAAATCACTAAACTGGATGCCATGATAGATATGCAAAGAACCTAGTTGTAGATCCATGCAGGCCCTCATTGTGCATGCTGCCTCAGTCTCTGTGAGTTCATGTGTTGATCATGTTGATTTACTGGGCCTTGTTTTCTTGGTGTCCTCCATCTCCTCTAGCTCTTACATTCTTCATCTTCAATAATCACTACAGTCTTAAATAGGCTAGAGGAACGTCTGCTGATCTATAGATCTATGCTTCTATCACTGAACAATAGGAATCAGAAACTAAAGCCTTTTCTCTAAAATTTTTGTTGTGCAATTAAAGCACAGACCAGCACTGAGGTACTAAGGCAGCCAGTTAAGCTTTTTAATCAATGCATTTTATAATTTATCACCACAATGGCACCAGGTACTGGGGAAACAATTGGAAGAAAAAAAAGTAGCAAGCAATCTCAAAATAAAAGAATATTTTATACGGTGAAAAAGCTCACAGAGTATAAGAGGTTGATAATATCTTATAAATGTCAGACTGGAAGAACATGAAGGCCTGATTTGAACATCTAATGAAAGTTTCTTTGGGTAAATGGACCAGAACTTATCCTTCAAAGTGTTGTAAAAAGGTGGTGTGTGTGCTTATGTGTGTCTATCTGTCTGTGTCTGTGTGTGCTTCTATGTGCACACATGTGTGTATCAGTGTGTATGCACATTATCAATTGTAGAACAAGTACTATTTATGTATAGATAACAATTTGAAAAACTGATGTGAGTATAGTCCAGAAAATTAAAATCAACACTACAGTGAGGTATCTATACCCATTAGATGAGCATTTTACATCTTATAATACAACTTGTGAAGCACTGAAATATGGAGCAAGAGAAGTGCAAGTAATATGATATTTTAGAAATTATCTTGTGGGGACTAGAAAGAAAGCTCAGCGGTTAAGAACTCTTGCTGCTCTTCTATAGGTCCTGAGTCTAATTCCTGGGAACCACATGGTGGCTCACAACCATCTATAGCAGGATCTAATGCCCTCTTCTGGCATAAAGGCGTAAATGCAGATAGAGCACTCATATACATAAAATAATAAAAAAAATGTTTAAAAAATAAGCAGGGGGGAGATCTAAAAAAAAGAGAGAAAGAAATCCTCTTGTAAAGAAAAACATGGACAAATGCTACATCTCAGGAAGCCTTTGTAACTCAGAATATGACCTGCCATGTTGACAGTGCTTGCAATAACAAAAGCCAGAAATAACTATATGGAAGAACAATGGAATGAAGATGCTAATTATGATATGTTCAAATAAATAACCCTTATGCAGCAGTGATGAAAAATACAGTAAAGTTACATACAACCTAAATCAATATTGGAAACACAATATTCAGTTAAAATAACTCCTCAAAGATTATATACACTTCTTCATATGTGTCATAAAACTCAAAACCAGACAAATTCAACCAATAGTTAAGACAGTTATATATAAGTACTTTCATTATAGGCAAAAGATCATCTCTTATGAAGATGAGAACATAATGGAACCATTCTAATAATAGTGATAGTTTTCTCACACCTAATTTCAGTGTTTTACTCTTAAAAATTCAATATTCTGCTTCATCAGTTACATTTATATTACATATATTAGCTAAAATATGTAAAATTACTACACAGGAAAATATTTGTAAACATTAATGGACTGATCGGGACACATAAGAACCATCACCGGACATAAATTAAGCAAACAAGCAAGGGAGCATACTCACAGGTGTGATTTCAACATCAGCAATTTCAACAGATCCACCAATCCTAAGATCTATAACATTTGCATGGTGAATAGCAACCTTATTTAAGAGAAATAGGAAATTTTGTAGAAATTATGTTAAAATATAATTATATATACATGAGAAATTGCAGGCCCCCTTATATACCACTTTATAATGTAAATAAGAACAAATATATATCTACACACACACATATATATATATACATATATATATATGTGTGTGTATGTATACATATATATTTATATTTAAAATTTATTATGGCAGTTATTAGCACTTTTCTTCTTTGGCAGAATTGATACTTGGAAAATTGAATGTTCAACCATTAGAAATTAGATGGCTTATGAATTTGACTGGAGAGTAATGTGTATTTGACTAGACTGACTATAATTCTCTGTAACACATTTTTCCATATCTAATTACAACAGATTACACAAAATAACCAAAGTACAGTTGAATGATATATACTCTGTTCCACAGAAATATGATAATAGGGCTGGCCAATGATGGCACACACTTTTAATCCCAGCACTTGGGAGGCAGAGGCAGGTGGATCTCTGTGAGTTCAGGCCAGCCTGGTCTACAGAGTGAGTTCCAGGACAGGCTCCAAAGCTACACAGAGAAACCTTGTCTCAAAAAACCAAAAGAAAATATGCTAATAGACACAATAACTATGAAAACAAGTCAAAATTATTGTGCAGAACTAATGTAGAACTATATTATCTTCTTTTTAAATACTTTGTATACTATGGCATAACTCTCTCAAGAAACTTCATTTCAAAGTGCAGAAAACTAACGTTTAGAAAGGCCAATGTTCTGTCTCTGAGGGTCCATAAATTGGAATGCCAGCACAATTAAACCTGAACCATAGCCTGCCTGAATACTGAATCTGCACCAAGAAAATTAAGATAGTAAACAAGAATCAAATAACTTAGAAGAATATAAAAGTGTAAAGGCACCATGCAGTGGTAAGGGAAAGGGGCTCTATCTAGGGAGAGGGAGAATAGGACAAAGGTGCTATGAAGGAAAAAATGGAAAAAATAGAGGGGTGGGTTATAACTGGGGCAGTAAGTGGGCAATAAAGAGGGAGAAGGAAGAAGTGGGGATAAATAACACTTTGAAAAAGCCGTAGAGGAGGAACATTTTACATTTTCTTAAAAATGCATATACTACATATTCATATGTATATGTATACACATACACCACACATATGTATATATGCATATACATAAACTTATACATATATGATAATGCTCCCCTCAGAAAACAAAGACAATCTAACAAAAACCCTAGATCTAGTCAGGGTAAAACTCCCTTTAAGTTGTTGGAAGGAGTCTACAAAACTTCCAAAACAACATGGTTGCCTCCCAAAACTTGATGGTAAGACTCTACTGCTGAAGATACCACACATTTTGGTTATAGAGCTAAAGGAATTCAGCTGGACATGACCAGGAAGCCTCCTCCCTGGGGACTAGCTCTCATACTACTGGAAGTTGCTATGCAAGCTGCTAAGGGAGAGAAGCAATCAATAGTGCTACCCAGCTGTGATGCCTACATATCACAATGGCCTGCCTGGAAATATATCCCCAATAGTGCAACAGTGGTATTAGGAATGACTGACTTAAGACCCACTTAATGGAATAATTCATGTCTGGTACTGGGCCAAGCCAACTATCCATGTATGGAGCTGTCATAGAATTTCCTAAACCAGTATAAAATTTCTAACTGCATTCTAAACATTTATATTCACACCCAGAGATAAACATAGTTTTTATCCCTTATTTTGAAAAGCTATTTTTTTTAGCAGATGGGGACTATGGCAGAAATTATAACTGGTTAAAATACAGAGAACCAACTGACCATGGGTGCCCATCTGCAACAGAACCCTTACACCTAAGGCTCAGGAAATCATGGAAGAGGAGAGAGAAAGATTTAAGAGCCAGAGGATCAGAATGTCTACTGCATTCCATAATTACTTTTCCCTAATTTCCCTAATAGTGGAGAAAAACTCATCTATTTCTATGAGAACAGTGAGGATCTGTCAAATCATTCAATTTTATGTAAACTGCCTCATGCTGATTGGTAGCTACTCATTTCAACTTAAAAGCTTAAAAGAAACTTCAGCTACCAGGTTTCTTGAAAAGAATTTTCAGAAACTTCTCTCCAAGTGCTACTACCTAATTTTGTTTTAGATAATTTAGGTATAGTTGCTACTTTTAAACCTCTAAAACCTATATAATTAGAATTAATTCAATTTTTATATAAATGACAGCTTAATTTATAGTGTTATATTTCAAAGCTCCATTAATTGTAGATTAAATAAGTACATTTTTCTAATAACAAATTAAGCATTTGTGATAATGTGCTCATTATAAATATTTATAAAATATTACATACATACACATGGACACACATATGTAAATATATATACACACTCATATATATACAAATTCAGAGAAAGAATGAACAAATATACCTTTGCTCTCGTATCAAATTTTTCTGCCACAGTGGGAGTACAGGAGATATTAAGAACAGTTATTCCCCCAAATGGGATTACTCCTTCTGATGGAACAATATTGATGGTAGGCAAAAGGCTTTGATCACAAACCTGTAATCAGAAATTGGTTAAGATGCTACAGTGACCCATCCAAGGACTGAGGAATCTGGATGCAGACATCCACGGCTAGGCCTTGGGGAGAGCACCGGGAGTCTAATTAGCGAGAAATTAGGAGGGTTTATATGAGAGAGAATTGTTGAAACCAAGGTTGGATAAAGCACAGAGACAAATAGCCAAATGAATGGAAACACATGAACTACGAACCAAAGGCTGAGCGGCCCCCAACTGGATCAAGCCCTCTGAATAGGTGAGATAGTTGATTGGCTTGATCTGTTTGGGAGGCATCTAGGCAGTGGTACCAGGTCCTGGATCATTGCATGAGTTGGCTGTTTGAAACCTGGGACTTCTGCAGGGACGCTTGGCTCAATCTGGGAGAAGGGAACTGGACCTGCCTGGACTGAGTCTACCAGGTCGATCTCAGTCCTCAGGGGAGGCTTTGCCCTGGAGGAGGTGGGAATGGGGGGTGAGCTGGGGGGAAGAAGAGTGGGGCAGGAAGGGGGAGAACAAGGGAATCTGTGGCTGTTAAGTAGAACTGAATGGTATTGTAAAATAAAATAAAATAAATAAAAAATTAAAAAAAGATGCTACAGTGCCTTACAAAATAATTATATCAAAGGTTTTACAGGGAAGTATCTATAGTACTTCCTACACAGAAGCTCACTGAGCATAAGACATGAGGTGATTTTGCAATAGAATTTAACTCTATCAAATACACAAATCATTTGAACTAAAACTAATTACTTCCATCTAGTCCTTGTTGCTACCATTTCAGTCCTGATTACAAAGTGAAAATAAAAAGGAGAGGCACATAACTTACTATGAAGTATAACATTACTTAGTAATTATATTTAAAACATTGTTGTACTTTTTTTTTTAATAAAACCAAATGATACCAAAAGAAGGAAAAAAGGAAAAATGATAACTTGGGAAAGTAGAAGAACAAACTTGATAAAATGAACTCAGAAAATCTATTTATAATAATTTGATTACTGCTTTAAGTCCATTTATAAATAGCAAACTATTAACTTCATTATATATTTGGAACCAATAAATTGACACAAATCATTACATGACTTGACCCAAATAAGAAAAGACAAAAATTTGGCATTACCTTGAAATAAGCATGGTTTTGCCCTATGTTGTGAAGAATGGCTTTCCTCCAGGTGGTTAAACCTTGAGGACTGTTACTGAACAGTATTCTTGGCTCTAAAAAGGTGACTCTAGTATGTCCAACCTGGTAATGAAAGGAAGAAATAGAGAAATTATCAAAATAATAGCAAATAAAATAATTTAAGTGATTTGCTTGGAAAATTAAATATAAAAAACATTCATCAGCTCTACCAGCTATATATAAATACAATTAAACCTATAAATATATAACTTTATGAAATGATCTAGTGTGTTCTGTTCATAGCTTGAAAAGGTCTTAATATGAACAAAGAAATAAGGCCAAATACTCTTCATTGGGAAAGAGAAGACAGTAATGAGAGAAGTGACAAAAATATACTCCAACCATTTAACTGAAAATTAGCTTTAAGGAAATTTTTAAAATATAATATTCTAGTACATTTTGCTGAATCCTTAAGACAAAGATTAGAACATAATATCTAAATATTGCTCCATCAAAGTGCAGGTGGAGAGTAATTTACATACACACACAATATGTTCCAAAGCTGTAGAAGGAAGGGTGACACTATCCCTGAGGCAGAAATGATGCCTAGACTAAGAAACATACTGAATATACTGACACGTTACTGAAAGGCTCTCAGAGCTATCATTTACTCAGCTACATACAGTATATTATTATATGCTACACAGCAGAATTCAAAGGTCATCTAAATATAGGGAACAAGTTGTTAAAAATGAAATCACTCAGACATGCTTCTACTAGAAGTCATCTTCACAGATAATGTATGCTTAGCCTACATGAAATGGGGACATAGTTCACTTTGATTGATAGAATTACAAAGGTACATGATTTTCCTCTTCCTTCTAAGAAAAGCATTTCACAGAACTAATAAATCATAGAATACTATTTTCAAATATGGCCATTATGCATGTTTACAGTAGTAAAGGTATGTAAATCAGGCATCAAAGATAACTATAACACATTTTGTCCAAGTAATATTGAGTTGAGTATACTTTACAATAGACTTTGTAATAGCTTTATGGCACAGCCATATCTGAATGGAATGGCAGAAGTCATAAAGCCAGCACAGCTGCTTGACAAAGATCCAGCAAAGCTGAGCCACATGATGGCTGCCATACCACCTTTGGTTTTCATCTCCATCTGTTACATACTTGGGGCACTTTTAATATTTGTACAATTTGGGGATGTTGGCTTGATGGAAAATTCCTTATGAATAATTTATGCCTTCTCTCAGGAATGCTGCTTCTAAGCTTACCCAGGAAAGATCTGAACATACTATTCCCTGACACACACTTTGAGGGAGATATCCTTATCTACTTGAAGGTCTTCCTTATGCCTTGGAAGATGTGACACATAAAGAAGCCACAGGTCTCTTCATGAGGCTATGAGACATTCTTGAAACATCTGTCCCTGTACTTACACAGGAACAAGATATTCAAAACAAAGTAAATTCAAAAAGGTCAACAAGATCCAGTGGGCTTGGAGTTGGCCACAGGTCAGGTTACAAGGCTCTTCCCATGGTACACTCGGACAATTACATGGCATACAACTCTGCCCTACACAGAGACATATTGATGAGCAAAAAATGGAGTGGAAAGATGATAAAAGTATGAGATGTTAAGACCTCCCTCTATTAGAAGTTAGCTCATGTAGAGCCACTATAAAGTCATACTACCAAGGAACAACAGAATGCCAGGATTAGACATATAGACAAACTTTATAAAGATATAAATGTGAACATTGCTTGTATTATATCAGAATTTGAATAATAACTGCAGCAGTTTAGCCTGAGGATTTTTCCTGGGCACTCTGACCACTAAGAGTTAATAATACATTGATTGAGACATGGCAAAATGCCCAGGGTGGTTGAAGATTTTGTTTTGGTCTAGTGTCCTTGAAGCAACCAAAGCAATGAGCCTGAGCATGGGCTGTCATATGCCTCTAGATTCTCAAAAATTGGGTTATGGGGTCAATGAGTAAGAATGATAACTGTTTATTAATGATGTCAAAACTTGAGGGAAAATGATTAGAAATGATAACTCTGTTCTGTCATAGTTTATTAATGATGACTAAAAGATGAGCAAAAGGAAGTGAAACACATGTCCAAAAACAAAAATGATATGATCTATGTTTTGGAACATCATGAATGTATCCCTGCTAACTAAATTCTGTATAAATAAGGAAACACTCTGGCTGCTAGTCATTCAGGCTGCAAGATTCTCCTGACCACCATGGCCTGGCTCACTTCCTTCTCCCACTGACTCTTTACACCCTCTGCAGGACTCATCCACTGCTGGGGATGGCTCCTGGCAGCTTTATAAAATATATATTCACATTAGGCTTTAGTACATTCTTGCAATTATTTTAAAACATAGTTCTTGTAACTGGAACAATAAACTTTCAAACTAAGCTTAAAACAGAAAAAAAGTAAATCAGAGTTTTATAAATATATGCTAAACTTTAATTAACACATTATTTAAACAGTCTGTGTTCCTCCATCCTGGTTTCATCAGAGTTCACTTTAAAAGTTTCAAAGTTTTACCTGAAATTATCCAATTTACTGTTTAGTTATCTCAGTTATTTCAATGTCTAATTCACTATTTAACTATCTTACAAGGTTTTTTTCATTTAGTAGTTTACAGTTATTTCATTCTTATTGACTCACAGGGTAGGAAATAGATAAAATAAATCTCATTAAAGAGGGTAACATCAAAAGTTGTGGAGACAGGTAGATCTGGAAATAAACCATTTGTATTAATTACTTAAACACCTTAGTCTTCCAATTCTTCATTAATAATGTATATGAATATGCATATTAAATGCCTCAGGATTTTATAGCTATTAAATAAACATCAGTTAGCATGGCACTTGACACAGAGTAACTGATCAATAAATAGTATCTATTTTAATGCTAAATCTATATTATTAAATTCCTCATTTTTATATGTTAGTGAAAAACAGACTAAGGTTGAGTATGTGAGCAAAAGTACAATATTAAACTTGTTAGATACAATTACATACACAAATAAATACTGTGCTATCCTCACTAAAAGAGTTTCAATAATGGAAAGGAAACACATTAGCTAAACATTTGAAATAACATATATTCTAATTAGCTAAGTAAGTAGAGTCAGTACATTCACACAAACAGGATACTTTTCAAAGAGAACAATGAATAATCTACAAATATACACAACAGCATAGACTAGTCTTACAAACCTAATTATAACAGAAAGGCATACATATAATAATGCAGTTTGACTATGTCGACATAAATTTTGGTGCACAATTAATTTCTCATAAGTAAAGAAAGTGAAAATGTTGGGAGGAATATGGCTATGGGAAGTGTGGCCTGGTGGTTCTTTTGTTAAGCTAATTATGTTCTGTGTTTCTTGATCTGGGTGATCAGTGAGTAACAAGATATCAATTTGTAAAGATGAGTGATACATACTTTTAGTAGCTGTACTTTTATGTATGTGTATTTTACTTCCAGAAAATTTTTGAGAAATAATAATAATATGTGATTTATACACAAAACTAGTAGGAGTGAGCTTGTTTCAAGCTTGGACCTGAGGAAAGACCTACTGTGTTCTGATAGTCACTTGCAATCCCTAAAATTGGTGAGTCTCTTATGTATAAGCTACAAACATTTCATAAATGAAACACATTGTCCACAAAATAAAGATAGAATTCAGTGAAAGAATTTGGGTTGTTTATAATTTCTAATAGCACTGGCTGGGATCACAAACAAAATGCATTCTTGGTGACCAAAAGTCATATTGTTAGGGTATCTTGGGTTATACCATGGAAAAAGATTTAGTTACAGATCACATCTTCTGTTTTTATTGTAAGAAACGTATTTCAGAGTAATAAAAATCCTGGCTTCTTTTTACATAAATTACATAATCTTTTCCATACTAAATTACTAACTAGTACTAGAAGATTAACTGACTGTAGAAAACATAATATAAATACAATATAATTTTCTCTACCATACTATATGTTGTGCGTTAATGAAATAAAGTTATTCTCAAGTGGCTCCCATGATGTTACTACATATTTATAAAGCCTCTGGCAATATGGTATTGTTTCCAAAAAGTTCTTAGATACCCGAGTTAGTTCTTCATTCATTGTAAGCAAGTAGCTCTATGAACTAGCTAAAATAATTATTATATGAATTCAATTTTTACATGCACAACAGTATAGCCATATAGTTTATAATGCTCAAGATAAAAATCACATTCAAGAGAAATAATTACATGTGCAGTACACTTCAGTGTCAAAGTATTTCCTCCAGAGACTTGAAGCATAAATTCTCCCTTCTCCGGAGAACTAAAACCTGGCTGCCAGGTGACTTCACATTCCAATGAACAGTAAGGATCAACAATGCCTATGGAGAAAAGGATAAAATAAGACACCATATTTTCTCCTTTTTTTATTTTATAACTTAATTTAATTTTACATATCAGCCACGAATTCTCCTGTCATCCCTCCCCCCGCCCCGCCCTCCCCAGCCCTCTCCCAACCCTCACCCCATTCCCATCTCCTCCAGGGCAAGGACTCCCCTGGGGATTCAGCTCAACCTGGTAGATTCAGTCCAGGCAGGTCCAGTCCCCTCCTCCCAGGCTGAGCAAAGTGTCTCAGCATAGGCCACAGGTTCCAAACAGCTAGCTTATGCACTAAGGATAGGTCCTGGTCCCACTGCATGGGGGCCTCCCAAACAGTTCAAGCTAATTGACTGTCTCACTTATCCAGAGGGCCTGATCCAGTTGGGGCTCCTCAGCTATTGGTTCATAGTTCATGTGTTTCCACTAGTTTGGCTATTTGTCCCTGAATACAACATATTTTCATTACTGATTTTTCGTAAACATGCAGGATAAGAGCTAGTGTAAAAATGTAATGACATTATATAACAACTAAAAACTAAATTTAAATAACAAAGAAATTATAAGTGAGGCTTTTTCTCCCTCTCTGTTCTTGATCCAGGTGGGATCTCCCTCTCTCTTTCCCTCGACCCTTGCCGTTCATTGCTCCCACTCATGTCCAGGCTGTTCATGTAGATCTCAGCCATTTCTCTGTCATTGGGTGATCCCCATGTCTTTCTTGGGGTCCTGTTCCAGCTCTACCACTCTTGGGCATATACCCAAGAAATGGTCAATCATACCACAAGAGCACTTTCTCAGCTATGTTTATATCACCATTTGATATATGTTCATATTGCATGGTAGTTTTCATAAGCAAAGACATATTCAGATTATATTTAATAATGTCAGTGGGTCTTACCCAATAATTTGACAATCTTAGAGGACTTAGAGCCCCTAAAAATTAATTTCACCTTTGATGTAAATACTACACCATCATTTTTCTCTGGGAATCTAGCCTCTCTTTTTGACTTGTAAACTTCTGACTTATTAAGCCACATAGTTAACCAAGAACTTACATCTCCATTTCTATCTCTTATTGTGTGTTTCTGTTAGAACTTCAACACAGAATCCTTATTTTCACGTCATATTTACACATATAAAAATAAATGCTCCTGATGATAGCATTCAGTTTACTCCTATGCTATTGCCATAAGTACATAGTACGTGTTCAATAAATAATTAATGCCTGAATACATGAGTGAATGAATGAATCTCTAAATAACACAAACAAAATGCACTATTTACCTTTGGCTGGACGAATCGTAAATGCAATTCCTCTCGGTGCACTTACTGGTTTCCATTCAAATTGGGCAGGACGATTCAGATGATTATATAACCTAACGGTTCCCCGAAAACATGTTTTCAACAAGAAGGTTTGTGGTCTCAATACAATCTCATTACAAGACAGTTCAAGTTTTACAGGCAGGATGACAGCCATCACTAGGATGTGTCCACCAGGTATGTTGTTAATTCTAAAGGTGAATGATCTGTAACAGAGTAGAACCACCCAAACTTAACTGATAGCACAGTACCTATTTATGATTACAGACTTCAGACACATATGAAATATATATGCTATAGATGACTGCACACAATTAATTTAGAAAATAAATGGTGGGGAAAATAGATAATCAGTGAAATACATGAACATACAAGTATACAAGCTGATATATATTATATACTTTCTATACTTTGGGATAAAATATAATCTATGCTACAATTATTGAAGTAAATTAAAGTCATAAATGACTCTAGTAAGAAGAAAATGAGAAATAAACCTTACTTCCAAAATTTCCCATTGGTAGAAGACTCAAATACCATCGAAATATATGTACTAGATGTAGGTGGGATCACATATGAAAATTGGTTGGTTTTCTGAAGTTCTTCCAAATCAATATCTAACTGTATCAATATATACATGGGCAGCATATTAACAATGTGAAGTAGCTGAGTA